>NW_019944317.1:26810-28569 GCF_002910315.2 Salvelinus sp. IW2-2015 | reverse complement strand
CTGTTACTATAGCGACCCAGAGACCATATCATTGCATTGATGCAATGATTGGACGCTATCACAAAGGGGCGATACTACACACATTATGTATGTTGCAGAAACGTAATATTACTGTAGTTCTGTCTGTTAACAGAGAGGATTAAACTCTAATCTAAATGTCTGTCCTGTCTCTTTCTCCTTGACAGGAAAACGCCAAAGTGCTGCAGCAGAGAGCAGTGGCTTACATCAATGCAGACTCAGCGATAGAGGGTGAGTTTGTGTGTGTGTGTTGGGGGGGGTTGTGTGGGTTGTCACATGTGAAAATGACACTCAGGTGTGTGTGTGTGTGTGTGTTTCTTTGTGTGTTGCAGGTATGTACACATTGAGGATAGACTGCACTCCCTCTCTCCACACCTTGGTGTACGACATCACCAAACAGGTAAACTTGAATCAGCTGTCTATCAACTGTCTATTTCAGGATTACACTGTGGCGCGTTGCTTTCCAGGAAGTAGCGTTGTAGTTTTTGAACTTTTGAACACTTTTTGAATGGTATTCAATGGGCAAAAACATARCGAATGGTTTTCAGCACAGAAACTTCATATAAGGCTTCTGGCAGAAGTATAATTCATCCACAAACACAAATGTAATTTTATMTTGTGGTGGAAATTCTACCTTTAACTAATAATGAGGAGAGGCTAAATCAATAATTAGTCAAGGTATTACTTTTATTAAAAACATATTATAATAAGGAGGCTGGCCACACAGGTGAGATGGASTGAGAGCCTCCTGTACACAGAGTACAGGAACATTTATATAGTCACGCTACCCCATGCAAGCATTTGCAAAACACGTGACCCTATGTATGTGTATGTGTGTGTGTGAGGGGAGACAACTAGGGGAAAAGGTTGCCTCACTCTGTCGCAACTGAGAGGACAATATCGGCCAGAATGACAGGATGACACTCCATACATACTTCCTCTAACAGTAGCTCAACGGTTCCCCCAAGTTGGGCAAGCAAGCGCCTTTGACTGTCGGCCCAGATGATGTATGGTTGTACTGGTCACACACACAGAAAACATGAGTCTTTGGCCCAGATACAGGCTCCAAACAGAACAAGAGCTCTGTTACTGGTGTGCAGGATATAACCTTTACTCTGTCTCCGATCAAGAGGAACCAGTCCGTTTCTGGCAATTCTTGGCTGTGGCCAGACATCCTGGGGTCCTTCTATACACTCAAACAGTCAGGACAGGCCTCTATTAATGAGCACACACACTTTTCTATCTTCTGTGAGTTAGTTTATATGACAATCTCAAACCCAATGCCTAGGCTTATAGACAGATGTTTTAGTACACAAGCATTAGTAAGGTTTAACTTCAAAATGCCCTCACAATATACAGTACCAGTGAAAAGTTTGGACACACCTACTTATTCAAGGGTTTTTCTTTGTTTTTACTATTTTCTACATTGTAGAATAATAGTGAAGACATCAAAACGATGAAATAACACATATGGAATCATCTAGTAACCAAAAAAGTGTTAAACAATTCAAAATATATTTTAGATTCTTCAAAGTAGCCACACTTTGCCTTGATGACAGCTTTGCACACTCTTGGCATTCTCTCAACCAGCTTCATGAGGAATGCTTTTCCAACAGTTTTGAAGGAGTTCCCACATATGCTGAGCACTTGTTGGCTGCTTTTCCTTCACTCTGCGGTCCAACTCATCCCAAACCATCTCAATTGGGTTGAGGTCGGGTGATTGTGGAGGCCAGGTCATCTG
>NW_019944317.1:22655-26512 GCF_002910315.2 Salvelinus sp. IW2-2015 | reverse complement strand
TCATCTGATGCGGCTACCTCCTATTCACTCTATCTCCTTCTTTGTCAAATTAGCCGTTTTACACAGCTCTGGTAGCGGTGTTTGCTCATTGTCCTGTTGAAATAACAATTATTATAGTCCCTAAGCGCAAACCAGTATAGTATGGCCGTATCCGCTGCAGATTATGCTGTGCCTTAATGTTTTAAGTATAATCGATCAGACGATAGTCATCCAGCAAAGCGAACCCCCCACACCATACACCTCCATGCCTTTCATCGTGGGAACCACACATGCGTAATCATCCTTCACGCTTACTTCTTACGTCTCACAAAGACATCAGCATGAAACCAAAATAATCTCATATATGGGGTTGGACCTCAGTAGACTCAATAGATTTCCATGCAATTGTTCCATGCTCGTTTTCTTGTGCCCAAAAAGCAAGCTTCTTGTCATTGTGTCCTTTAGTAGTGTTCTTTGCCAGCAATTTGACAATGATGCCTATTCATGGAGTCTCCTAAACTGCACACTCAACACCTCACTCCCACCTCATATGCGAACACTATCTGCATCCAGCACTCTTGTCTTATTTAATCCTTGAAACTTCCCTGTAAGCATTACAATCTCTCCTTATATTTTGATTTGTTTAACACTTTTTTTTAGTTACTACATGATTCCATTTGTGTTATTTCATAGTTTTGATGTCTTCACTATTATTCTACAATGTAGAAAATAGTAAAAATAAAGAAAAACCCTTGAATGAGTAGGTGTGTCCAAACTTGACTGGTACTGTATATATTAAATGASTGYGTTTTCATGAATTTGATCAAGCCCRTTSAAAAGATTAGGGGACATGATACAGAAGTAAACAGAAGAGGTGGTTACTTTCACAGGGTGTAGAGCGACAGAGTCCCAGACTATAACACAACAATACCTCTCTGTAGGTGTCCAGTCCAGAGGAGGGAGAGGAGGGGTTGTCTCTGTATGAGAGCTGGCACAAGCGCGACAACTGGACAGATGACCGCGATGCACCCCGGTCAGACCCACTACCAACCACAACAGACTTATCACTCTGATCACATGCACTTTTATTGATTGATTTTATTTACATTTTAGATTTTTGTCATTTAGCAGATGCTCTTATCCAGACTGACTAATTTGGTGTATAAGAAATTACAATTATGAACCAACCTTTTGTGTTTTTTTCTCTCTCTCTCCCTCCCCCCCTCTCTCTCTCCCTCCCTCTCTCTCGCCCTCTCTCTCTCTCCCTCCCTCTCTCTCTCTCTCTCCCTCCCACCCTGTAGGATCAGTAAGCTGGGTTCAGGCAGTGACTTTGAGGCGTATTTTATCCGACTGGGCATCGCAGCAGGCAGGGCCCGATACACCAAGAACAGGGTGAGAGGGACATTGTTCTGGGGGGCGGACGGGTGAACCTGGAGACAGGAGCACATTGCAGATGTCCTTTTGATACAATACAATAGCCCGCCACCACCAACATGGGGGTCATCATCGGGCATTTAAAGTAGGAAAACCCATTCATGTTTTTTCATGCAAACAAAGCGGTGTGTGTATTCTACTTTGTAGAAGACGGAGCGGTACAGCAGCTACCCAGTGTATCACAGTGTGTATGAGACCTTTGAGTTGGTGGAGAGGTTCTACGACCCTTCCTTCCGGAAGCTCAGAGCCGTAGCTCAGGTCAGGGGAGGCCTCATCTTCCTATTGGCTGATTCACAGCTCCTCCCCCTGGATGCCAATCAATACGCTGGCTCTCTGACAAAGTACGCCCACACCATCGCTCAGCTGGGACAGAAACACCCAGATGCTCTTGTGAAATACGGGGTATCATTCGGTAAGAGAAAACACACATACGTTTACATACAAAGACACTCATTCTGAATCCCCCATCACCTACAAAGTCTAATTTGTTTTTGTCCAGATTCTCTGTTCTCTGCGGTGGAGAACTTCACTGTGGCTGCTAGGGACTTCCATGAGCGTCTCAACACTCTGGACAGGACAGAGTAAGAGAGCGTGTGTGTGTGTGTGTGTGTGCTTTCTAGCGTGTCTTCACAGGTTGTGTTTATTGTTGTGGAAGTGTGTTAACAGGTGTGTTCCCCCTACTCTCTCAGCCCTATACAGATACGTATGGTCAATGACCAGCTAATGTACCTGGAGAGAGCCTTCGTGGACCCGCTGGGTTTACCTGGCCGACCTTTCTACAGGTGAGAGCCAGCTACAGCACATACTCAGTGCTGTGTAATGTCTTCATGAGCCGTTTAGAATCAGATTTTATTTTCTCTCACCCTCTTCCCTCTCTCCAGACATGTGATCTTTGCTCCCAGCAGTCATAATAAATATGCTGGCGAATCCTTCCCTGGCATTTATGATGCGCTGTTCGACATCGAGCTTTCAGCCAATCCCAAACAGGCGTGGGACGAAGTGAGGCGACAGATCAGCATCGCTACGTTTACCGTCCAAGCTGCCGCCATGACACTCACACCCCCTGCCTAAACAAAAGCTCTCTCACACACACACACACACACACAGCACCTGAGAAAGACACACAAGCCCTGCCTTACACTCCATGCTTTATCTGAGCCAGTAGTCTGAAGCCACATCCTCTCCCATCGCTATCTGGCTGCTTTTAGTAAAACGGCACCATTTTGAAAATAAAATCAGACTTTTAATGAAGTAATGGTTTGTGAACTTCATCCCTCTGGTATAAAGATAGCCCATCCTCAGCTGTGTAATTACAATGTAGGTGCAGAGTTTTATTAAGTTTGTGTGATWGCWMWYWSWSWRWKWGCWAAGAGTGAAACTAAATCACAGATTTCAGACGTGCTGTAAAACAACCCAAAACAAAGACAGTTAAAGCACGACCATGATGATTGCTAAGGTAAGAGAACATCGTTTGACCAGTTAAATTCGCTGGAAGGAAGCTGATATCAATAAAATGCCACACACAGTCTCAAATGCACTTAACAAAGAACAGGAGGACTGATCCATGTGTGTGTGTGTGTGGTGGAGATGGGGGGTGGCGTGCGAAGTGGTAGGGTTACAAGAGTCTGGAGTGCAGGTGTAGCTGCAGATCCTGAGTGGGCCATTATGTTGGAGCAGATCCGCGGTGGATGGCGGAGTTGAGGTTGTGACGGGAGAGTGCCTGAGGGGAGGCTGGGGGTAGGGTGTGAGGCGATCCAGATCGGTTGGTGTTTCATGTGGCGAGTATTTAGGGGATCGCGAGAGTCCGGCCGTTAAGTTAGGTATTGAGACCCGTGCCTGAGTGTTTCCGGCCGTGTAGTTCGCGCCCTCCTGAGCACAGTGTATCCCTCAGTGAGATGATTGTGTAGAGGAGTGCAGTAGAGAAGAACTGATTGGTTTTGCCCCTCAACAGTGGTTTCAGGTGAGATAGAGGAGGTAGTTAGGATAGACCTGGATGGTTATTTGCCCTCAAGCCAGTGTTTCAGTGAGAAAAAGAAGGAGGGTTAGTCGGAAGGACCTGCATGGTTTATTGCCTCAGACAGTGTTTCAGTGAGAAGATAAGAGAGTAGTATAGGAAGACCTGATGGTTATTGCCCTCAGCACAGTGTTTCAGTGAGAAAGATAGAGGAGGTAGTAGGAAGACCTGATGGTTATTGCCTCAGACAGTGTTTTCAGTGAGAAGATAGAGGGAGTAAGGAAGACCTGATGGTTATTGCCCTCAGACAGTGTTTCAGTGAGAAGATAGAAGGAGGTAGTAGGAAGACCTGATGGTTATTGTCCCTCAGACAGTGTTTCAGTGAGAAGATAGAGGAGGTAGTAGGAAGACACTGATGCGTTATTGCCCTCAGACATAGTTTCAATGCAGTGAATTTTAGTTCTTCTGCATTCCTAGTACAATGTCATCA
>NW_019944317.1:19951-22630 GCF_002910315.2 Salvelinus sp. IW2-2015 | reverse complement strand
TGGTGTGGCGTGGTGTGGCGGTCGAGAACTTCTGACTCGCTGTACCTAATTTGCTCATTAGTTTACAGATCCTGATCCATTAGCTACAGAATCTGATCCATTATTTACAGATCCTGAACATTAGTTACCAGATCCTAATACTGTAGTTACCAGATCCAGATCCAGTGTTTCAGTGAGAAGATAAGAGGTAGTAGGAAGACCTGATGGTTATTCCAACAATTACTGGCCGGTGTCATTAGTACCCAGTGTAATTCTAGAGCTAAATACAAAAAGCGTACATACAACATACATACTGCTATCAGCCTACCATCAACAGGGTACAGGTTCATTCAAACATATGGGAGCAGCATGTACCATGTGCTAGATTTCATTCTCTATCTGGTTCTATGCATTCCACTTTCCATTCTCCTTCCCCCTCTCAGTGTGCGTGTCTGTGGGAGAGGGAAGGTCCAGATGAGCCCAGGTGATTGGCTCCAGTATATCACCTAGGAGACATGAGGGAGATCAATTATATGAATACCACAGAGATCCTATTAAATTACTTAGTAACTTAATAAGAGATTACTTAGAGATCTAATTGGTACTTTTTTTTACCTCCTTTTCTTCCTAATTTTGTGATTACGATCTGGTCTCATCGCTGCAACTCCCCAACGGGCTCGGGAGAGGTGAAGGTCAAGTCATGCGTCCTCCAAAACATGACCCACCAAGTCGTACTTCTTAACACCCGCTCGCTTAACCCGGAAGCCAGCTGCACCAATGTGTCGGAGGAAACACCGTTCAACTGATGACCNATGACCCACCAAGTCGTACTTCTTAACACCCGCTCGCTTAACCCGGAAGCCAGCTGCACCAATGTGTCGGAGGAAACACCGTTCAACTGATGACCAAAGTCAGCCTGCAGGCGCCCGGTCCGCCACAAGGAGTCGCTAGAGCGTGATGAGCCAAGTAAAGCCCTCCTCTAAACATCTCATCCTTCTACCACTGAGCTACTCTCTGAACCCTGACTGGTAACCTCTACACACTGGGAAATGATGAGAATATGAACAGGAGTAGTACTTTACCTTGGAGCAGCCTCCATTCTTACAGGATGTGCCAATATTCACATCCTCCCGTCCGAGAGAGAGAGAGAGCCTATGAGCCGCCCACCTCTCAATCCTATCAGAGCCAGGTTAAAAGTCCATTATTACAGCAGCATACCTGTGTTCTCAAGCTGGCTGATCTCTGCCTGCTGGAGTTTCTCCAGAGCCTGTCTCAGAGAGGAGAACACCTTCTGCTGAAGTCTGGCCAGGGGCTCATCACCACTGAAACACAGACACCTTAGCTTTCTTGGGAACAGGAACAATGGTGGCCCTCTTGAAGCATGTGGGAACAGCAGACTGGGATAGGGATTGATTGAATATGTCCGTAAACACACCAGCCAGCTGGTCTGCGCATGCTCTGAGGACGTGGCTAGGGATGCCGTCTGGGCTGGCAGCCTTGCGAGGGTTAACACGTTTAAATGTTTTACTCACGTTGGCTGCGGTGAAGGAGAGCCCGCAGGTTTTGCTAGCGGGCTGTTTCGGTGGCACTGTATTGTCCTCAAAGCGAGCAAAGAAGTTGTTTCGTTTGTCTGGGAGCAAGACATCGGGGTCCACGGCGGGGCTGGTTTTCTTTTTGTAATCTGTGATTGACTGTAGACCCTGCCACATACCTCTTTGTCTCTATACTGACGCTTAGCTTGTTTGATTGCCTTGCTGAGGGAATAGCTACACTGTTTGTATTCGGTCAAGTTTCCGGTCGCCTTGCCCTGATTAAAAGCAGTGGTTCAAGCTTTCAGTTTTGCGTGAATGCTGCCATCAATCCACAGTTTCTGGTTGGGGAAGGTTATAATAGTCGCCGTGGGTACAACATCACCGATTCACTTGCTAATAAACTCGCTCACCAAATCACTAAGGATAAATACAAACTGTGTGTGTATGTGCGTGGGTTTGTGTGTGTTACCTCGGTCGATGTATCAGCTCCAGTGGTTTAGGAGCCTGGATGACACAGGGGTCACCCCGAGGCTTTATCTCCATTCTCTCTCCTCCCCTCTGAGCTCTTCACTTCTGGCCTGATCGGCTCCGCTGGCTTCTCTCTGTTATGGATACCTCTGCTGCAGCCCTGAGGAGAGAAACCCCCTTCTAACTTCTCTCTGTTATGGATACCTCTGCTGCAGCCCTGAGGAGAAACCCCCTTCTAACTTCTCTCTGTTATGGATACCTCTGCTGCAGCCCTGAGGAGAGAAACCCCCTTCTAACTTTAGCATATCCACATTTCATTCCACTTCTAACTTAGGCATAGGAAACTTTAGAAAGGCCTCTACTCTTCTATCTCAGAGAGATGCCAAGAGTGTGCAAAGCTGTCATCAAAGGCAAAGGGTGGTTACTTTGAAAGAATCTAAAATCAAAAATATATTTTGATTTGTTTAACACTTTTTTGGTACTACATGATTCCGTATGTGTTATTTCATAGTTTTGATGTCTTCACTATTATTCTGCAATGTAGAAAATAGTCAATAGTAAATAGCCCTCAACCAACAATGCAGTTTTAAGAAAATACCTTTTTTTTTTTTAAAGGAAAAAATAAATAGATAAGAATACAAATTATTAAAGAGCAGCAGTAAAATAACAAATCAAATGTTTTTGTACACTTTACACATTG
>NW_019944317.1:10703-19926 GCF_002910315.2 Salvelinus sp. IW2-2015 | reverse complement strand
ACAACCAACAATGCAGTTTTAAGAAAATACCTTTTTTTTTTTTAAAGAGAAAAATAAATAGATAAGAATAACAAATTATTAAAGAGCAGCAGTAAATAACAAATCAATGTTATTTGTCACATACACATGGTTAGCAATGTTAATGCGAGTGTAGCGAAATGCTTGTGCTTCTAGTTCTGACCGTGCAGTAATATCTAACAAGTAATCACAATTTCACAACAACTACCTTATACACACAAGTGTAAAGGAATGAATAAGAATATGTACATGTAAATATATGGATGAGCAATGGCCAAATGGCATAGGCAAGATGCAGTATGGTATAGAGTACAGTATATACATATGAGATGAGTAATGTTGGGTATGTAACATTATATAAATGTAAACATTATATTCTTTAAAGTGACTAGTGATACATTATTTCATCAAATTTTTTATTATTAAAGTGGCTAGAGATAGCGGAGTTAAATACAGGGTACTGGTACAGAATCAATGTGCGGGGGCACAGGTGTTGAGGTAATATGCACATTTAGGTAGAGTATTAAAGTGACTGCATAGATAACAGAAGTAGTAGCAGCAGCGTAGGAGGGGGCAATGCAAATAGTCTGGGTAGCCATTTGATTAGATGTCAGGAGTCTCATGGCTTGGGTGTAGAAGCTGTTTAGAAGCCTCTTGGACTAGACTTTGGTGCTCCGGTACCGCTTTCCGTGCGTGACAGAGAGAACAGTCTATGACTAGGTGGCTGGAGTCTTGTTATTACCGAATCTAACACCTGGTGGCGGCCCGTCAGGAAGTCCAGGATCCATGTGCAGAGGGAGTGTTTAGTCCCAGGGTCCTTAGCTTAGAGCTTTGAGGTACTATGGTGTTGAACGCTGAGCTGTAGTCAATGAAAGCATTCTCACATAGTGGTTCCTTTGTCCAGGTGTGAAGGGCAGTGTGGAGTGCAATAGAGATGCATCATCTGTGGATCTGTTGGTGTGGTATGCAAATTGGAGTCGGTGTAGGGTTCTGGATAATGGTGTTTGATGGTGTGATGTGACCCATGACCAGCCTTTCAAAGCATTTCATTGCTACAGACTGATTGCTACGGGTTAGTAGTCACTTAGTGTTCTTGTGCACAGGGACTATGGTAGTCTGCTTGAAACATGTTGGTATTACAGACTCAGACAGGAGAGGTTGAAAATGTCAGTGAAGACACTTGCCAGTAGGTCAGCGCAATCAAATCTATTTATAAAGGCCTTCTACCTCAGCTGATAATCAAAGTGCTGTACAGAAACCCAGCCTAAAACCCAAACAGCAAGCATGCAGGTGTAGAAGCACGGTGGCTAGGAAAAACTCCCTAGAAAGGCCAGAACCTAGGAAGAAACCTAGAGAGGAACCAGGCTATGAGGGGTGGCCAGTCCTCTTCTGGCTGTGCCAAAGGGAGATGATAACAGAACATGGCCAAGATGTTCAAATGTTCATAGATGACCAGCAGGGTCAAATAATAATAATCAACATGTTATAAAATCATTTGAATGTTCATGTTAATCTGTATCTACCCAACTGCTGCATTCATTAGCACTTTAAGAATATGATAATCACATTTTGATGACTCAACCTGAAATATTTATGATGTTAAAACCAAACACGTGGTAGAAATATACAAATGTCGCACAATAGAACTTTACACATACCGGTTTAAAATAAATGATTTATAAATCAAAATAATTTCTTCATATTAGCATAAACTTTGTCTAATTATATAGGCAAATTAAATTCAGGAAAGCCTGAATTGTAATCTAAAATATAGGTAACACCAGTGACAAAAAATATTAAAATACATTAAGCTGGCATTTATGTTGATTTAGAATGGTAAAGGGTTAACTTGACTAAGTTTTGGTAAAAAAATAAGTAATGTTGGTTCTTCAAAATCCACAATTTCCGCAGAATTACCCAAATAACCTATAGGGCCCTACTAAAGAAATGTGAAGTTTGAAATTAAATAAGTTTGCTAATATGGGTGATTGTTCATGGGACAATTAATAGCTGCAACATTTAAGTAGTTGTAAGGGTTAGGGCTGTCCGACAAAAAAAAAAAAATCTTACTTGACCGAAAGTCATGTTATTTCGACCAATCGATTGCTCAACATTTAAACGTGCATTTTTCCATTTATACACACCATGTGTTTTAATAAAATCAACTATATGCATTGCGCTTGTCTGATGCTTTAAGCTTACGGGTTGATGCCTCAAGAGGGCGCCAGAGATCTAGATAACCAGAAGAAAAAACCTGACCCAACTATTCTCCTCCAGCAGATTCTGCCATTACTCTCCTGAAGTTGCTGGTAATAGGCTACACGGGGAGTCTGCAGCCTTTTCTCATGTGGAAATGACAATTTATCTTACCATTTCTACYGATCTGCGTGCCAGTTATGGTTTTCATATGCACATTTTCGTGGAATGGTTTCATTTCATTTATAAGGTCTTATCATAAAATTATTGTCATGTGGTTAACAAATTTAATCCAAATCTAAATTAAAATGATAAACCTAAAAAAGTAAACTTCAAAATGCCAACAATGTAAAAATAGCCTGCATAAAGCCAACAAATAAAAACAGAAAATATCCTGATTTAAATTTAAAAAATCCTATAAATCACATTGGCTGTACATGGCCTGTCTGCAACAAACTTTAAACATTGATACAATTAATGGGTCTGGCCCAAAGCTTGCACTAGCGAGCTTGGGACAGACACAGCTGTAGGCTATTTGCTCAAGGGATAAGAAGCAGTGCTTGACTTGGGCAGGAGCTCACCAGAGCTGAGTACCGACACCTCAAATGTTCTACTGCTTGAGCTCCTGTTCCTCTTAATAAATATTAGCTCAAAAGTATTGTGGAGCTCTTGCACCAAAATATAAAAACAGTACTGACACCCAAAATGAGTACCGGAACCTATTTCAGTCCAAGTCAAGCACTGATGAGTGTCACACCCTGACCATAGTTTGCTTTGTATGTTTCTATGTTTTGTTTGGTCAGGGTGTGATCTGAGTGGGCATTCTATGTTGTATGTCTAGTTTGTCTGTTTCTATGTGTTTGGCCTGATATGGTTCTCAATCAGAGGCAGGTGTTAGTCGTTGTCTCTGATTGGGAACCATATTTAGGTAGCCTGTTTTGTATTGTGGGTTGTGGGTGATTGTTCCTGTTACTGTGTTCCTGGGTTTGTGTTCACATTACGGGACTGTTTCGTCTTCGTTCATTTTGTCGGTTTATTGTTTGTTGTTTAAGTTTTCTATTAAAATGGATAATCATCACGCTGCATTTTGGTCCTCCGATCCTTCATACTACTCCTCCTCTGATGAGGAAGAAGACGAGCGTTACAATGAGAAGCCTATTTTTATGACATTCCCACTGGATCAGAGCGTTTTCCCTGTCATGCCGAGTGGTTATTGAAAGGGCGAGAGCTGGAAATATTTTTCAAATACATTGAGGAACTATTGTAATTATCAATGTATGTAAAAACAGATTTTTTTTGCTTGCTGTTTGTGGTGAAGAAATCATTACTTTGAGAAGCTCCACAGGTCATTAGTGGTGGTACATTAAGCCAATCAGAAATACTATCAGATCCCCAAATGAGCACATATATATGCCTACATTTGCACACAGGCCACGTAGTCTATAGGCCTACTTCTATGTGTAAATCAGTCCACGTAGTCTATAGGCCTACTTCTATGTGTAAATCAGGCCACGGAGCCTATAGGCCTACTTCTATGTGTAAATCAGGCCACGTAGTCTATAGGCCTACTTCTGTGTGTAAATCAGGCCACGGAGCCTATAGGCCTACATCTATGTGTAAATCAGGCCACGGAGCCTATAGGCCTACATCTATGTGTAAATCAGGCCACGTAGTCTATGCGTGCCAGTCCTTACTCAACATTGACAGGAGCGCTCCAAACAAAACACAATGACAAAATTGAATTGATAAAACTCATAAAATGGACTGAAACAAACTCCCCAAAAATTCTCACAAGTGTAGGATAGGTTGTGCACTCTGCAAACAATGTGTCCACTCAGACAATGAGAACAGGAAGACTGGAATAATATATTGAATACATTAAAATAAACTACCGTAACCAAAGTAACAAACATTGTAGATTAGAAATTATAGGAATTAACGGTAAACATACTACTGGTGATATGGGGAAGTGATATACACTAACAATYAAACCCAAACAATTCACACAATATGAAACAAATGTGCACAAATTGGCGGGAGAGAAGTGCATTCTGGAGAGAGAAGTGCATTGTGCATCTGGGTGCTACATGGTCAATCTGACGTCTGCATTGGCCGTGCAGCATTTACGGTGATACGGCCTCGGCAGAAGTCAGGGCAAGAACGTCCTCGGCAGAAGTCAGGGCAAGAACGTCCTCGGCAGAAGTCAGGGCAAGAACGGCCTCGGCAGAAGTCAGGGCAAGAACGGCCTCGGCAGAAGTCAGGGCAAGAACGGCCTCGGCAGAAGTCAGGGCAAGAACGGCCTCGGCAGAAGTCAGGGCAAGAACGGCCTCAGCAGAAGTCAGGACAAGAACGGCCTCAGCAGAAGTCAGGACAAGAACGGCCTCAGCAGAAGTCAGGACATTCATACTGCTTGCGGAGCAGTGCAGAGCTGTTGTCAGGGGAGTGTGTTTATACAGGATGTACCACCCTCACCTACCGTCAAACAATCATGTCAACGTGGAGCTATACAGAGCCCTCCACATTGTTACAACATTTGGGCGGGGCATAGCGAAGCGGTATAGAGCTTGATTTGGCCTCTGGAGGCTCCACCACATTTTCGAATCAAGCATAAATGGTATTTTGGTCTAGGCCTCAGCAATGGATTAGTTCACTGAGATAGGTGAAAATATATATGTTACTGCTCAACTAAAACAATCTCAGTCGACCAACGACCAAACAATCGACCAGTCGACCAATTGGAGTCAGCCCTACTAAGGTTAATCTAAAAACATAACTGGTGCACATGAATAAACATCGTTCAATTCATCATCATCGTGATAATTCAGACAGTTATTGTGATATGGATGTTTTTTCATATCTCCCTGCACTACTGTACACCTTTCACACCAACACCCAAACTACAAAACACACAGACATGTCATGTAATTTAAACACACAGACATGTCATGTAATTTAAACACACACAGACATGTCATGTAAACACTCATAAAAGGTGTGAACATAAACACTCCCTTTCCATCAAGTTTGTTAATTAAAAGAATAATGAAAATGTTAACTAAATACCTTATTCTTCTTGTACTACAACTACAAGTATAACTGGTTAGTGTCAGTGATGGAGAAGCAATACATAACAGATTGTGCAACTAGGGTCACTACTGTCTGCATCCGTCCTCCAGTGTGTCATCTTGTTGAGTAGAGGATGAACGGGCTGTATGGCCACACAAGACTAACAAGTACCGTGGTCTTTATCTTGACTGCTAGTTAATGGGTTATATATTAGTCCTTACAACAGACTCAGCACAGTCACAGAGTTTGTTCAAATACAATGATTAACTCTTTCTGGTAAGACACATTTGTGATTTATGCCTGCTCTTTCTCTCAGTCTGTCTGCTAGTTAGATGAGACACACTGAATGTTCATTGTTTTGGTTTCAGCTGTGATTTATGCCTGCTCTTTCTCTCGGTCTGTCTGCTAGTTAGATGAGACACACTGAATGTTCATTGTTTTGGTTTCAGCGGGGCACAGAGACTTAACCAATACTTCAGTCGCATTACCTTTCATTTTACAAACCAGAGTTCAGTGCATCAGAGACAAATGATCAAACATGTTTGCTAACAGCAGGAGACTGTTCAGTCCTCAGACGTTTCCAGCTCCCTGAGGCATTCTCTAAGGTTGTCCTGTCTCTCTGGCCCTGCGCTAACCTTCCTCTTAGTCAGCAGTCTGGCCACGTCCTCCAGACCTTTCAGTGGAGGGGCATTATGGGGGAACAGCATCCCTCGGAGCAGACCGTCATTGAGCGTCATGGACAAGCCGCACAGGAAGCGCAGGAACAGGTCGTACTGGCCGACAGGAGCGCTGAGGTAACGGTCAACGGCTTTGCGGTACATGTCCACCAGAGAGTGCTCCTTGAACAGCTTGGAGACGCGGTAGGACTGGTCTAGAACGTTCCGCTCCTCCAGACGGAAGGTGAGCCATACATAATGTGCAGCCATGAACTCCTGATGATAAGAACACATTCATTATGAATAATCATTCTGTCAATCTCAATAACGATACCTCAAATCAAGAGAAGTCATGTGCCAGGAAGTCCAACCCACCAGGAAGCTCAGGTGTGTGAAGCAGAAGACCCGCTTGTCTTTGGCATTCGTCCTGGGAAGCTCAGTGCACAGGCCCGAACACCAGGCCACCTCCCTCACCAGCAGACTGTGCTCATTCAGRTCCTCTTCATAGAACACAGAGCGGTTATTATCCAACAGCTTCAGAGCCAGGCGACCCAGCTTCAACATGAACACTTTGTCCATTTCCGTCCATTTCTGCTTAGAGGAATAACACATTTGTATTTCTTTCTTCCAGGTTCAAAAGATACATTACACACTATAACAGCACCACCAGCACACAACCTACACCAATGTCATATGACATAACGTGGAGAAGACTAAACAAAATCAAACTCCTGGGACTAGACCCTGAGACTTTCTAGAGACGTTTAGCRTCGGGAAAGAAATGTCAGACCTAGTCTATACTGTACATAAGACCTAGTACACAACTAGCAGGTGAGATGAGTGGCATACAGGGCCTTCGGAAAGTATTCAGAGCCCTTGACTTTGTCCACATTTTGTTACGTTAGTTACATACAGCCTTATTCTAAAATTGATCAAATATTTTTTYCCCTCAATCTACACACAACACCCCATAATGACAAAGAAAAAACTGTATTTTATTTATTTAAATGTTTGCTAATTTATTAAAAATGAAAAACTGATGTCACATTTACATAAGTATTCAGATCCTTTACTCAGTACATTGTTGAGGCACTTTTGGCAGTTATTAGAGTGTTCTTGGGTATGACACTACAAGCTTGGCACATCTGTATTTGGGGAGTTTCTCCCATTCTTCTCTGCAGATCCTCTCAATCTCTGTCAGGTTGGATGGGGAGCGTTGCTGCACAGCTATTTTCAGGTCTCTCCAGAGATRTTCGATCGGGTTGAAGTCCAGGCTCTGGCTGGGCCACTCAAGCACATTCAGATACCTGTGTGCTTAGGGTCATTGTCCTGTTGGAAGGTGAACCTTTGCCCCAGTCTGAGGTCCTGAGCAGGTTTTCCTTCAAGGATCTCTCTGTACTTTGCTCCATTCATCTTTGCCTCAACCCTGACTAGTCTTCCAGGCTCTGCCGCTGAAAAACATCCCCACAGCATGATGCTGCCACCACCATGCTTGACCGTAGGGATGATGCCAGGTTTCCTCCAGTCGTGACGCTTGGCATTCAGGCCAAAGAGTTCAGTCATGGTTTCATGAGACCAGATAATCTTGTTTCTTATGGTCCAAGAGTCCCTTAGGTGCCTTTTGGCAAACTCAAAGCGGTCTGTCATGTGCCTTTTACTGAGGATTGGCTTCCGTCTGGCCACTCTACCATAAAGGCCTGATTGGTGGAGTGCTGCAGAGATGGTTGTCCTTCTGGAAGATTCTCCCATCTCCACAGAGGAACTCTAGAGCGCTGTCAGAGTGACCACAGAGTGACCACTTCTCCCCCGATTGCTCAGTTTGGCCTTGCGGCCAGCTCTAGGAAGAGTCTTGGTGGTTCCAAATGTATTTAAGAATGATGGAGGCCACTGTGTTCTTGGGGACCTTCAATGCTGCAGAATTTGGTACCCTTCCCCAGATCTGTGCTTCAACAATCCTGTCTCTGAGCTCAATTCCTTCCACCTCGTGGCTTGGTTTTTGCTGACGTGCACTGTCAGCTCTGGAACCTTATATAGACAGGTGTGTGCCTTTCCAAATCTTGTCCAATCAATTGAATTTACCACAGGTGGACTCCAATCAAGTTGTAGAAACATTTAAAGGATGATGACTGGAAACAGGATGCGAGCGAGTCTTCTAGCAAAGGGGCTGAATAATTAGTTTAAAAAAGCTAGCAGATTTTTATTTTTAAGAAATGTGCTAAAATTTCTGACCCTGTTTTCGCTTTGTCATTATGGGGTATTGTGTGTAGATGGCTGAGGATTATTTATTTAATACATTTTAGAATAAGAATGTAACCTAACAAAATGTGGGAAAAGTTAAGGGGTCTGAATACTTTCCGAAGGCACTGTATATATTATAATTATTAGGAGGGTGGATCAGACCTGTGAGTTGGGGTTTTGCCCGTAGTATTTCTCCAGCTTGCGGTTGTTCTGGATGATCATGTAGTGGATGAAGAAGGACGTAATCTTGGGGGACTCGYCTCCGTAGTCATCATGGTTACGGAAACCCCTCTCATACACCATGGCAACCATCCAGCAGCAGAAGGGAATATTACACAGGGTGTAGATGGTGGGGGAGCTCTTGGTGTGTCTGATGATCTTAGCAGCCAGAGACTTGTCCGAGTAACGCATGGTCAGATAGTCATCCTTCTGCTCGTCACTGTAAAACAATAAACAGACAAACTAATAAACAGCAATAAAAGTCCATGGTTAGCATTTTATATCAGTGTTAAGTTTCACTCACCCCAACAGTGCTTTACATTGTGTTGCAACAACTCATAGGATGTTAGAGGGGGTTAAGTTACTCCAAAAAAACAAACATTATCCTAACACCCAATCCCCATACCACCACACACACCTGTAACCCTGTATCTCAGTGACACGGTGGATGTACTCAGGAGGTATCTGATTGGTAGCCGCACGTCTCCCAGTCAGCCACAAGAGGGCGTGGGGCAGCAGAGAGCCTCGGATCAGATTTACCAACAGGGAGTCCAGGGGAATAACAGCCTCAATGTCAGTCACAACAGGAGTGTTCTGGGGGAGAAGGAGAGACATCTTTATAGGTACTGTACAGAGAGGTTCCATAGCCAAACACCTCATCTCAGCCCTGTGAGTGTGTGAGCACCTTGAAATCAAGATTTCCTTGGTAGATGTCGATCCCGTCCATGACAAACAGCACCTTACAGTCTGGCTGCTCCAGAAAGTCCATGGAGCGTGTCTCGTTGTGGTACGTCTGCAGCAGCTCCAACATACTGATGTCCTTCTTCTCA
>NW_019944317.1:0-9872 GCF_002910315.2 Salvelinus sp. IW2-2015 | reverse complement strand
CAACTATGTTCCGCTCCCTCAGCGAATGCATCTCCCGGAACGGAAACGGGAACACAAACTGAATGTCGAAATTAGCCCGATCCTCTGCCCAATCCAGCATGAACTTCTGGACCGCCACAGAGTTTCCGATTCCGGGCACCCCCGTGGTCAGAACGCATCGTACTGGAGACCCATTCATGGACCGGAGACGGAAAATGTTATTCCCACCAATCATGCTGTCTGGGGAGGCAACCTGGGGAGGTTGGGGGATCGGGACCGGACCTCGTGCAACGGATTAACCCCGCCGTGACCTTGGTTGGAGATTTGGGTGGTTCAACGTAGACGTACTTCAGGTAATATGCTGGCCTGCCCCGGGGTACACCCTCAAAGATACAGTTGTTCGTTCCGGATCAGATCACACTTCAACTCATACTGGATCACAGCTTAATGAGTGGGGAGACATGCAGAGGAGGTGATCAATACTTAACTGTGGACAACGTGGGGACGCGCCAGAGAAGAATGGGAAAATGCAAACGCGACGTTGGAGGAGACAGAGTGATGAGAGGGATTACTTAAAAATCCATACAAATAGTGAAAACAGTCTGACTGAGTACAGATACTTCCCCAGTCACAGGTCTGTCTCAAATACTGTCTCTGGTACAGTGCATTCAGAAAGTATTCAGACCATTTGACTTTTTCCACATGTGACGTTACAGCCTTATTTTAATTTAAAATAAGCATAATTTAATGCTCAATCTACACACATTACACCATAATGACAAAGCAAAAACATGTATTTAGAATTTTTTGCAAATGTATAAAACAGAAATACCTTATTTACATAAGTATTCAGACCCTTTGCTATGAGACTCCAAACTGAGCTCAGGTGCATCCAGTTTCCATTGATCATCCTTGAGATGTTTCTACAACTTGATTGGAGTCCTCCTGTGGTAAATTCAATTGATTGGACATGATTTGGAAAGGCACACACTTGTCTATATAAGGTCCCACAGTTGACAGTGTATGTCAGAGCCATGAAGTCCAATGAATTCTCCGTAGAGCTCTGAGACAGGATTGTGTCGAGGTACAGATCTGGGGAAGGGTACGAAGAAATGTCTGCAGCATTGAAGGTCCTCAAGAACACAGTGGCCTCCATCATTCTTAAATGGAAGAAGTTTGGAACCGCCAAGACTCTTCCTAGAGCTGGCCACTTGGCCAAAATCAGCAATCGGGGGAGAAGGGCCTTGGTCAGGGAGGTGACCAAGAACCCAATGGTCACTCTGACAGAGCTCCACTCCTCAGTAAAAGGCTCATGACAGCCCACTTGGAGTTTGCCAATAGGCACCTAAGGGACTCTTGGACCATAAGAAACAAGATTCTCTGGTCTCATGAAACCATGACTGAACTCTTTGACCTGAATGCCAAGCCTCACATCTGGAGGAAAACTGGCACCATCCCTACAGTTAAGCATGGTGGTGGCAGCATCATGCTGTGGGGATGTTTTTTCAGCGGCAGGAACTAGGAGGAGACTAGTCAGGATTGAGGGAAAGATGAACAGAGAAATGTGCAGAGAGATCACTGAGAGATCACTGATATCACTGAGAGATCACTGAGAGAAAACCTGATGAAAACCTGCTCCAGAGCGCTCAGGACCTCAGACTGGGGCGAAGGTTCACCTTCCAACAGGATAACGACCCTAAGTACACAGCCAAGACAGTGCAGGAGTGGCTCCTGGACAAGTCTCTGAATGTCCTTGAGTGGCCCGGACTTGAACCCGATCAAACATCTCTGGAGACCTGAGAATAGCTGTGCAGCGACGCTCCCCGTCCAACCTGACAGAGATTGAGGTTCTGCAGAGAAGAATGGGAGAAGCTCCCYAAATACAGCTGTACCAAGCTTGTAGCGTTGTTGCCAAAGGTGCTTCAACAAAGTATTGGATAAAGGGTCTGAATACTTATGTAAATGTGATTCCTTGTTTTTTTTATTTGTTAATTAAGTTGCAGAATGAATACAAATCACCACGTTTTTGCTTGATCAGTTATGGGGTAATTGTGATGTAGACGAGGGAAAAATACAATTGAATCATAGCAATTGTTTAGAATAAGGTTAACAAAATGTGGTGCAAGTCGGTTCTGAAAACTTCAGAATGCACTGTTTTTAAAATGACCTTTTCAAATACAAGTATTCTGATAAACTAATCGAGTTTTTTTTTTCTACAATAAAGGTTAATGATTTGGAAATAACACTGGAAACTATTTGAAAATACTCATAGCACTGACTCAGACCTCCCATGCATTTAACCCGCAGTGTTATTTAAAATAGTAGCTTGAATAAGTCTAAATACTCCAATACAATTTGATACTTTGTCACTTTTTTTTTATTTTACAAATAACAAAATAAAAGTACTTGTTTTGGCATGTGTATTTGAAATTACTAAAATGCACAGATAAGTGTGCTCTTTCTTTACATATTGAATGGCATGCCATAACAGAGGCACCTTCTGGAAACCTGTCCTGGAGTCGCAACTTTATGCCTCAACACACAGTAAGTTATGAGTTAGGCAATATATTTCAGAGAATAAAGATACACAAAGCTTTTAGGCTGGGTATCAGTCAAGCAAGACCTCTATTGAAGTTTGATATGTGCCATAGCCTACCAACACAAGGCATATGGAGTTATTTTCCCTGGTTGACCAGGACATGCTCAGCAGAAAGTGCTATACACATGCAATAAAACCCTCCTACCGGTCTTCGTCATCCATCCGTACTCCCACCACCTTCAAATACACTATTTAATTGCTATATCCGAAGAAGTGCAAGCGTTTAATTTAATCTCTCTGCCGCTGTTCACAGGCATTTCCACCCGACGCACTACAGGTGAAACCATTCTGAAGAAAAGTCACCTGATTCTTCAGCTCTTAGCAATTTTTTGGCCAATCTAGCAACCTTTCCATTGTTAGGGCAATTGGTTTTTCAGTTTAAAAATTGGGTTTTCTCAAAGGAAAATTAAAAGTACCACAATGTACTTTTTGAAAAGTTAATCTGTGCTTTCGTCCTCACGCCAACCGAACGAGACCCTTAGTTAGTTCAGTGGTGCAGTGATCTTAGAGCCAACACAGATGCCAAACAGCTCTCCGTCTTTGTACTCTTGGATTTAAGTGCGCAATTCATTACACCTTGACCCTGATGTCCTTCTGCGGGCAGACCGGAGAGGTGGCTTGGCCTCTTGGGTTCAGTTCTACATGGTTAAGGACATATTTAACGGGGTGGAGAGTTAGTCACCTTGTTGGTGAACATAAACTGAAAACACATAATACACATGGGTTCCACAGAGTGGAGGCAGGGTCTTAAGGCACTGCATCTCAGTGCGAGAGGCGTCATGAGTCAGTCGTGGTTCCATTCCTGGCTGTAGTCACAAACCGGCCGTGTTTGGGAGCCCTATAGGCGGCGCACATTGCGCAACTATAACCCCTGAAGGAAAGTTGTTTCAGCTTGTCAACACCCACAACCGAACAGTCCGAGCTTCTGTGAGTCCACGCCCCACAACCACCGTGAGGAGTCCTTAGCCCTGTGAGTCCCCCCGCACAGACCTCACCAGTGCCCTCAACCGCCAACCACGCAGTACCTTAGCCTGTGGGTCCCCCCATATCATCTCTCTCTGTTTTCCTCAGAGGACTCTAACATGTGGTTTTTTACTTAGAGCTAACTCATGTTAGCTTTTAGCATTAGTGGTGCAGCAGGATTAGTTGATATTAAGGGACCACATGAAAATATATTTTAAGCTTTATGTGTTATACTTGATGATTTTAATTGTATGTGGAGGCATCACGACTGGAGCGCGCTTTATTATATGGCATTTGAAAAAAATTGTCGCCTTAATTCAATTCAGTAGGAGACTATCTGCTAGAGGCGTAGCTACAGACCCTGGTTCAATTCCAGGCTGTATCACAACTGGTTGTGATTGGGAGTCCATAGGCAGCGCACAATTGGCCCAGCGTCGTCGGGTTAGGTGTTTGGCCGGGTAGGCTGTCATTGTAAATAGAATTTGTTCTTAACTGACTTGCTCGTTAAATAAGAGAAAAATAAATGTGGCATTCGACAAGGTTTGATTATGGGTCCGGTAATCGTTCGCGTATTCAGTTTATTCATGTTCTTGTTTTTTATTACTTTGCCTTATTTTTTATTCACCGGCAAAGATAAAACACCATGTAAAAAACATACGTGTCATTTTAGATTCTGAACTCACTTTCGAATCCCACATTAGGAACGTGACCAAAATAGCTTTTGACCACCTGAGGAACATTGCCAAGATGCAGCCGTTTCTCTCTCAGGCGGATACAGAGAGATTCATCCATCATTTTATTACAAGCAGACTTGACTACTGTAATGCTCTCCTGTCTCATCTACCCAAGAAAGCCATCAGCTGCAAAACATACAAACTGCTGCAGCACGGGGACTGACCCGAGCACACATTATACATTTACATTTAAGTCATTTAGCAGACGCTCTTATCCAGAGCGACTTACAAATTGGTGCATTCACCTTATGATATCCATTATACCGGTTTTAAGGTCTCTGCACTGGCTGCCTGTGAGTATTAGAATTAGGTTAAAGATGTTATTGGTTTTTAAATCAATCCACAATTGTGCACCCCAACACGTGAGTTATGTACCCAGTAGGTCCCTCAGGTCCACTGGCCTTTTAACTATCCCAAAGCCTAGGACCAAGAGGCATGGAGAGACAGCCTTTAGTTCCTATGCCCCCAGTCTCTGGAATAGCCTGCCAGAGAACATTAGGGGGGATGAAACTATTGAAATTTTGAAAATAGATCTTAAAACACATTTTTAGCTTTGCTTTTCCTAAGCAATGCTTGTTAGTCATTCCGTTTTTGTTATTCTTTAGTTTTTTTTTAATCTTATGTTTGTTGTATAGTAAATATTTCTGTTTTTATTTTCATAGTTTTTAATATGTTCTTTACTTGTGAGCGCACTGCATTGCATTCATGTCTGAAATGTGCTATATAACAACACAAAAAGCTTGATTTGAAATAACAAATACACATGTTATTGAACCCAGATCTGGTGTGGTCAGTGAAAACCAGTTCTGGTTGTTACCTCTCCTGCACTTCTTCTCCAGTTCCTGGGCCTGCTCAGGTTTCTTCATGCTCTCCAGCATGCGGATCGCCACCCGCAGGCCTTGCAGTTTACCTGACACATAACAATCATCATCATCAGAAACCAAAAGCACATTATAAACACATACACATAATGTATTACCATGGTAACACCTCAAATGACAACTTATTCCTGCTGTAGTTGCTTCTTTTGTAGTAAGCAGTGCACTCACAGGGTGCGATGCATTTAGTAAGCATGGCACTAACAGGGTGTGACTGTAGTAAGCAGTGCACTAACAAGGGTCGACTGTAGTAAGCAGTGCACTAACAGGGTGCGGACTGTAGTAAGCAGTGCACTACAGGGTGGATTGTAGTAAGCAGTGCACTAACAGGGTGCGACTGTAGTAAGCAGTGCACTAACAGGGTGACTGTAGTAAGCAGTGCACTAACAGGGTGGACTGTAGTAAGCATGCACTAACAGGGTGCGACTTGTAGTAAGCAGTGCACTAACAGGGTGCGACTGTAGTAAGCAGTGCACTAACAGGGTGCGACTGTAGTAAGCAGTGCACTAACAGGGTGCGACTGTAGTAAACAGCATGCACTAACAGGTGCGACTGTAGTAAGCAGTGCACTAACAGGTGCGACTGTAGTAAGCAGTGCACTAACAGGGTGCGACGTAGTAAGCAGTGCACTAACAGGGTGCGACTTGTTGATAGGTCACTTAGTAACAACAAGGGGGGTGGGTAGTAGCAGTGCCCAAAGCAACTAAACAGGGTGCGACTGTAGTAAAGCAGTGCACTAACAGGGTGCGACTGTTAGTAAGCAGTGCCACAACCAGTGCACTTGTAGTAAGCAGTGGCACTAACAGGTGGACTGTTAGTAAGCAGTGCACTAAACAGTGCGACTGTAGTAAGCAGTGCACTAACAGGTGTGACTGTAGTAAGCAGTGCACTAACAGGTGTGACTGTAGTAAGCAGTGCACTAACAGGTTGTGACTGTAGTAAGCAGTGCACTAACAGGGTGTGACTGTAGTTAAGCAGTGCACTAACAGGGTGTGACTGTAGTAAGCAGTGCACTAACAGGGTGTGACTGTAGTAAGCAGTGCACTAACAGGGTGTTGACATTGTAGTAAGCAGTGCACTAACAGGGTTGACTGTAGTAAGCAGTGCACTAACAGGTGTGACTGTAGTAAGCAGTGCACTAACAGGGTGTGATGTAGTAAGCAGTGCACTAACAGGGTGTGACTGTAGTAAGCAGTGCACTAACAGGGTGTGACTGTAGTAAGCAGTGCACTAACAGGGTGTGACTGTGTAAGCAGTGCACTAACAGGGTGTGATGTAGTAAGCAGTCACTAACAGGGTGTGCTGTTAGTAAGCAGTGCACTAACAGGGTGGACTGTAGTAAGCAGTGCACTAACAGGGTGACTGTAGTAAGCAGTGCACTAACAGGGTGTCGACTGTAGTAAGCAGTGCACTAACAGGGTGTTGACTGTAGTAAGCAGTGCACTAACAGGGTGTGATGTAGTAAGCAGTTCACTAACAGGGTGTGACTGTAGTAAGCAGCATGCACTAACAGGATGTGACTGTAGTAAAGCAGTGCACTAACAGGTGTGACTGTAGTAAGCAGTGGGCCCAATAACCCTACAGATGAGCGAGATCTGATGACTAGTCTAACGTAATCAGTAAAAAAAAATTGCATTACCAACAGAAAGTTAGCAACTAGCTAGCCAAGCATATCCTTCTCGAAGACTAATTACATTCTATGATGACTGCTAATTATATCATCTATTTTCGTAACCAAAAGTCTTCCTCAATTTAAGTAAAAACGGTAGAGAGCAACTAACTTCTGGTATTTAATCAAAACTACACAAAGCAAAAAATACCTGATTGAGAGAACCCAATGCCACAATTATTTATCCCCCACACAACCGTTTATCCCTCCTAGAACCAACAACAGAAGTAAGGAATCTTTAGCCATCCCATAGCCTGTCAAATCCATTTTTACCCACCTCTTCACAAACTCACACATCTTGACCAATAGTTGTCTTGGCGCCATGACAGTATAAGATGACAGAAATTGTAGTTCTTCTTATATTCCAAAACATAACACAATACTGTTCATATGCACACCTTTTGGAATATTGTTTCACAGCTTCTTCCAAGATAACTTCTGGGATTAACCACTACAGCATATCTTTTTAATTCACTTTCCAAACTGAAAAAAATAAACCAGCTGGTTTTCTTCTGAGGACTCTGCAAACCACCCATCGCTTAACTGATAAATAAATCGAGGTATATTATACGAAATCTCGACCTCTTTAAACCCTCTTCAGAATAGCCCATGTTATACTGAGCACTATTTAGTCGTTCCTTTATCTTTCCTTTGATTTCTTCCCCCCCCCTTGGCTAAAACACATACAGTCATTTTTCTTCCATCTGTCCACGGTTCAAGAACGACCAAGGGCTCAGCGATTATCCAACATTTATCAAAGTAAACTAAAGAAAAAACAATAAATCATAAACGAAACAACCACACCTACACTGGCACATCCACATACACAAACAAAGATCCCACAAACACAGGTGAAAAATACTACTTAAATATGATCCCCAAATAAACAACATACCACGGCCTCTAATGAACATACAAACCACACCACATAAAAAATTAACAAACAAACAACATAGAAATAATAAACTAGAAACCCCCTAGTCACGCCCTACCTACTACACCAAGAGAACAATGCCTTCAGTCAAGCCTACATACCCCCCCCCCCCCCCCAATGCGACTCCGACCCCAAAACCTGAAACCAAAATGGAGAAGGTATTTGCCGCGGCGACTCCTTAGTCATCCCCGCTCACCCCACCGCCATCCCCGGCTAACCATCCTGACTGGCACTGCCAGAAGGCTCCCCCTAACTGACCCTGCCGACTGGCACCGCACAGAGAAAGCTCCTCCCTAGCAGACTGAACCCTTCCTACTGGAATCGCGCAGAAAAGCCGGCCTGACTTAATGACACCTTCCTGACTGGCACCCCAAGAAGACTCCACCTGGACGACTGCACACCGTCCACTACATCGGACAAGAGAACTCCGCCTTAGCTACTGGACCTGGCCTACCCCTCCGACTAGACACCTCAGGAGGAACTCCGCCACTGACACTGGGACCTCCTGAACTCACCGTGGCCCCTCGCTGAGTTCCGACCTCCCCTCCTGGAGTCCACCGTTACCGCTGTAGCCGACCTACCGGTCGCTAGTCAACCGTCCGTCCCTTATCCGACGAGACCTCACTGAGGTCCGACGACCGCCTAGTCCGGACCGTGGACCTCCGTAGTTCCGACCGTTATAACCCTGTATTCGACCCTTGACCTCCTGATCCGACGGTGACCGTCCTGAGGTCCACGTGACCCTCCGCTATCCACCTGACCGTCCAGTTCCACGTTTACCGTCCAGCTGTCCGATCGTACCCTCGCAACGTCCACTGTCGGACGTCGCGACCTCGACTGCTTACCGTCGCACGTGTTCGACTGTAACCTTCACCAAACCTGACCTGTGACTCGCCGGCTCTACTCGAAACCGTCCCAGCGCATGACGTGAACCCGTCCCGGAACTCTTACGCTAAACCCGCCGAAGCTCGCTAACCTTCCGAATCTGACTGAACCTCGCCGAAGCTCTGACGTGAATCCACTGGAACCTATCTAGCCGTACATCACCGCACTGTACACCAATTCAGCGGGTCAGCACACAATATATACCGATGACGCACTCCGACCGATCTTACCCACAGTCCACCTTACTGAGGCAGTGCACTGAGGCCTCTACGCATAGACCACAGGTTCACCGACTTGACACTCTCTTCAGACGAGTGCGAGAGCACAACTTACCGACTAAACACCACTCGGCGGCAGAAGAACACAGACTACCTGCGAGCCACCTAGCCAGGAACATGGAACTCACCATTGCACCAGACCTTGCATTTGCAACCGCGGAAACTTCACAACATCTCTCTCACTCTCTCCTCTCCCACTTCACCAGCCTCCCTACGTCTCTGGTCTTCGCACAATAGGACATCACATACGTAACCGGCTGGGATCCACTGGAATCGGCGTACCCACATCCAACCACTGATACCCGATCTATCACGCCTGCCTGCACCTACTCTTCCCAACATCATTCTCCATCCCTCTTCAACACCGCTCCATTGACTCCCACGCTCTGCTCTCTCCTCAACCACTTTCACCCTGCTCCATTCTCTCTCCCCGCGCCTCAAGAAAAAGGGCTTCTTTCTTCCGCGAACCCTGCACACACTGCTCTCCCATATACCTGCCTCTCCCCAAGGAAGGTTCCATCCACCCATCCACGCTCTCCCAGCTCCAAAACTCCTACCTCGCATACGCTTCTTTCCCTTTTGATCTTCACTCTAAACGGACCAAGCCACGCGCCATTTATTCCACAGATAGTTGCCAAAGTGAACTTACAAGAAAAAACCAATAAACGAAACAAACAAACTACTACTGGCACAGCACAAACACAAACAAAATCCACAACACAGTCGGGAAAAATAGCTACAAAATGATCCCCACCATAGATACAACGATACCATGCAATCATACAAACACACCAACATAAAAATACTAAACACAGACATACACCTAAGTACAACTAGAATACCCCCGCACAACAATCTAACACCTTTTCCCAACGGAAACGCATGACGCTCCCTATCGACCGCATTCTGCTGACATAACTGACTCGCCATCCTTACGCTTAACAGCCACAGCC
>NW_019944316.1:74026-77609 GCF_002910315.2 Salvelinus sp. IW2-2015 | reverse complement strand
TGTAGATATGAATGCATATTATTGTTCTATTATCGTTAGCTTCTTGGCTTAAGATAACTGCATATAGCTATACATTAGCTTGGCCCGGCTAAGGAATAACTGCATTATAGCTAACGTTTTAGCTGGCTGGCTAAGATAACTGCATATAGCTTATGTTAGTCTGGCTGGCTAATAACATTCTTTGATTTTTGGTTAGATGGTTGATTTAACGTTAGTGGTTGGCTAGCGCTTTTGGGCTAATGTTAGCTGGCTGGGCCTAAGATAACTGCAATATAGCTAGATGTTAGCTGCCTGGCTTAAGACAATATTAGTAACTAGCATGGGGCTAAATACGCATTAGATGTAGCTGGCTGGGTAAAGATAAGACTGGCATATGCTAACTGTTAGCGTGGGCTTTGGCTTAAGATAACTGCAATATAGAGTTAACTGTTAGCTGGCTGGCTAAGATAATCTGCATATAGCTAAGTGTAGCTGGCTGGCAGCTATAACTGCATATAGCTAAAGCGTTAGCTGGCTTGGCATAAGAGACTGCAATAGCCTATATGGTTTTAGCTGGCTGGGTAAGTAATGCCTATACTAGGCACGTTAGCTGGCTGGCTTAATGATAACCCTCATATAGCTAAATTAGCTGGCCCGGCTAAGATAACTGCATATAGCTATGATCTATAAGCTGTGGCTGGCTAAAGATAAACTGCATATCGGCTTTATCTTACCCAGCCAGCTAACATTAGCTATATGCAGTTATCTTAGCCAGCCAGCTAACATTAGCTCTATGCAGTTATCTTAGCCAGCCAGCTAACGTTAACTATATGCAGTTGTCTTAGCCAGCCAGCTAACATTAGCTATATGCAGTTATCTTAGCCAGCCTTAACATTAGCTATTTAGCCAAATAGCTATTAGCCTAACAAGCGTAGCCCACCAGCTACCGTTAGCTATTTAGCCAACTAGCTATTAGCCTAACAAGCGTAGCCAACCAGCTAACGTTAGCTATTTAGCTAACTGGCTATTAGCCCAACAAGCGTAACCAACCGTTGTGGTTTAAGAAATATGTAATAAAGCAAAAGCATAACTGTTTGTACTTATAGGTAACCAGATCTTCAATACAACTAAGTGCTGTTACACTGGTGAATAAAAACTCGTCCTACACTTTAGCTTTTTGTCTGAAAATAAAATATACATTTTACTCAACTGCGCTACCCACTCCAGTCAGCAGATGGCGGTCTGGAGATTTAAGGCAATACTGCTAGTGTGACGTTTAATTTAGTGGACGGAACGCTTCTTTCAACAGCAGCAACAGTTAGTCCGACACCTCAGTAGCTTGCTAGACAAAATAGCTGAACCAATAAAGCTCTTTAGACGCTTTCTTGTTTATTAGCCACTGTGTTTTAAACCCACTTCTGTCGTCTAGTTGGTTATCCGATTTAATTAAATATTTCATATTTAATTTCATATTTCACGGTTGTTATTAGTCAGCTAGCGGGTTGGTTGAGTTAGCATTAGCATTAGCCTAGCTAGCTAACATACCCGACCATGAGTTCACTAAGCTACTCGCCTCCTGCTAAAGAAGAGAGGGTCTGCTGGACGGAGAAAGAGGGACTGTGGCTGAACGTTATCGTGAAAGAGGAAGAGGAGGATGTCACAATACAAAAACAAGTAGAGGGTGAGGCTGTTACAGTGAAAGAAGAAGAGAAAGACGTTTCAGTGAAAGAAGAGGAAGACGCGTTCAGAGTGAAAGAGGAGGAGGAGGATGTTACAGTAAAAGAAGAGGGGGAAGAGAAAGAGGAGGATGCCGTTTTTGGAGTGAAGGGGCAAGAGATAACTGTCACATTGAAGGAGGAGAAGGAAGAACAGGAGGAGACAGGAGATCTGATTAAGACCAGTAAGTACTGTCTTAAAAACAGGAGCACAAACTATTGGTTTGGAACTGATGGGCGTGGTTTTAAAGCAGCATTCTACTGAAATGTTTATGCTGGAATTATTAATTATTATTTTATTATGGTGAATTATTATTATTTTAAGGTTATAATGTAGGAATACGTGTAGAACTAACTACACCTGTAAGATGTGTATAGCCACTCAAAGAGCGGGTCACCAACAAAACCTTAACACTCGATTTGAGGCAAATTCACAACTTTAATGTCATATCAGTAGTTGGCAAACAAGATATAAATGACAGGGGATGGTGTTGTTGTCTATACGTAACCCGTGGGTTGTGATGTGTTGTTGCTATAAGAACGCCGTGGGGGAGTGGGACCAGCCCACCCATGACTGTGGACTCCATTTTTGAAAACAACACCAGGAACCTACTTCATCGTTACCCACGAAAGGATTTGATGTTTGAGGATTAAAACGGCTGCATTGGCCCTTCTAATTGTAAGATACATACGGCTTTCTTATGTGTTTTTATTTATCCACACATAACTACCCTTACCGTGAATGATTTCAATTAGAATAGTCAACAAAACAATAATAAGATTAACTACACTACATACACCGCTTCTCTACACCCTTCCACCCTGCTAGCTGACCACCGATGTTTATTGCGAATTTCATGTATAGCTTACAGTTAGGTTTAGGGCCATGTTTTGGGTGTGACTGGAGATGATGTCACATTGGAAAGAAGAGAAGGGAAGAAGATGAGAAATACTGATATACTGGGCTCGGTTTCCCCAAAGGCATGTTAAGGCATCAATGGTTCTAACACGATGAACGGGCCCTGATTAACACTAGTAAGTTACTGTCCTTAAAAAAAGAGGTACAACACTCTGGTACGCAAACTCTGCAGTTGTTGACCCTGATGTTGGTGTTAAAGGGGAAATTCTGCAATTGCTATTCAACCATATTGTGACTTTTAAGATTATTTATTTATAGCCCATTGATTCTTGAAGAATGAAACACATGCCTCAACTGAGCTTAGTTCAAACTGTTGTACCCATCAGAACCCCAAATAAGCTTTTTTACTCCAATGTTTAGAAACAATCGTAAACACATAAACTGTATAGCCTCAATTGGTTAATAACTGGGTTAAAAACTATATATGTTGGTATATCATGCTGCTGACCAGAGACTTGGTTTGGTAAACAGCTGAGGGATGGGGGCTGGAGACATGTAACCACTCTCAAATTCATAGAGAAAGCTATTGTAGCAACCCTAACCCAAAACCTAGCGAACTCGTCAAGAAGGTTCAGACATCACTTGGCGTAACAGATATGGGTGTTGGCTTGACGTTGGCTGGACCAGGTTTGAGTTCAGCTCAGGGCCCCCCCTGAATTCACTACACTATGAATACAGGGACTGGCCATCCATGGGTCAAAATTATCGTTTTAAACAGATTTTGTAGGCTATATTTGTAAATGGATATTCATGCAGTAATTGCCCAGTGATGATTTCTCTGTGCGGGGCCAAATTTTATTAGACTGTTGAAATGTTCAAATTGTATACATATTCAGCCAAATTTTTTTTCCATGCGCCATTATACTTAGTTCTAAAGGCTAAGACATACTTAGATTCAATTACAGTCATGAATTGTTAGAAACCTTTGTTTTACATATTCTCAAGTTGGTGACTTGGACGGATTTGTAAA
>NW_019944316.1:65332-68013 GCF_002910315.2 Salvelinus sp. IW2-2015 | reverse complement strand
CCAGAGACTTGGTTTGGTAAACAGCTGAGGGATGGGGGCTGGAGAAATGTAACCACTCTCAAATTCATAGAGAAAGCTATTGTAGCAACCCTAACCCAAAACCTAGCGACCTCGTCAAGAAGTTCAGACATCTTGGCGTAACAGATATGGTGTTGGCTTGACAGTTGCTGGACCCAGGTTTGAGTTCAGCTCAGGGCCTCCCCCTGAATTCACTACACTATGAATACAGGGACTGGCCATCCATGAGGTCAAAATTATCGTTTTAAACAGATTTTGAGGCTATATTGTATATTCTATAATTCCCAGTGAAGATTTCCTGTGGGGGCAAATTATTAGAGCTGTTGATATGTCATTGTATAATATTCAGCCAATTTTTTTTCATGCCATTATATTAAAGGCAAGACATACTTAGATTCAATTACAGTCATGAATTGGTTAGAAACCTTTGTTTTAAACCCTTCTCAAAGTTGGTGACTTGACGGATTTGTAAAAAATGGTTTGTCATGAAACACAATTTTTTTAGTTATTTAAATGTAACCTTTATTTAACTAGGCAAGTCAGTTCAGAATAAATTCTTATTTACAATGACTGCCTACCCCGGACGACGCTGGGCCAATTGTGCGCCGCCCTATGGGACTCCCAATCATGGCCGGTTGTGATACAGCCTGGATTTGATCCAGGGTGTCTGTAGTGGCGCCTCAAGCACTGAGATGCGGTGTCCGCTGCGCCACCTGGGAGCCCTAGAATCATGTTCCAGTGCTGTCCCCAACTAAAATACATCTTGGTCAACCAAGAGTCATCTGGTCTTTCTACCAATCGCCCCATGTGTTTTTATAAAATCAACTATACGTACTGAACTTGTCTGATGCTTTAAAAAAAATCATAACTTTATTGACAACACCCAAATGGATACTGTCATTAACGCMGTTCTTAATACTGTAGCAAACATTATACTAAGCAGGACATTCAAGCGAGCCTTACAATTATAATCCAAAGTAGTGTGAAATGCAGTCATAAGCAACCTGGAAATGGAGGTTACTCCCCTGAGTGTTCCCCAATTCACATTCAGAATAGTTTGTGAAAACTAAAATCTTTGCTCACCATTTTTGCTCTAATCAGATATAGTACATCCATAACTAGTGGTTTCCTCATTACCAGATAAACTACATCCTTAACTAGTGGTTTCCTCATTACCAGATATACTACATCCATAACTCGTGGTTTCCTCATTAGCAGATATACTACATCCATGACTAGTGGTTTCCTCATTAGCAGATACAGTGGGGCAAAAAAGTATTTAGTCAGCCACCAATTGTGCAAGTTCTCCCACTTAAAAAGATGAGGGAGGCCTGTAATTTTTCATCATAGGTAACACTTCAACTAGAGACAGACACAATGAGAAGAAAAAATCCAGAAAATCACATTGTAGGATTTTTAATGATTTATTTGGCAAAATTATGGTGGAAAATAAAAGGTATTTGTGGTCACCTACAAACAACAAGATTTGTCTGGCTTACTCACAGACCTGTAACTCTTCTTTAAGAGGCTCCTGTGTCCTCCACTCGTTACCTGTAGTTTAATGGCCACCGCGGTTTTGAACCTTGTTTATCACTATAAAAGCCACACCTGTCCACACCTCAAACAGTCAGCACTCAAACTCCACACTATGGCCAAGAACCAAAGAGCTGTCAAAGGAACACCAGAAACAAATTGTAGACCATGCACGGCAGGCTGGGAAGACTGATATCTCTGCAATAGGTAAGCAGCTTGGTTTGAAGAAATCAACTGTGGGAGCAATTATTAGGAAATGGAAGACATACAAGAGCCACTGATAATCTCCCTCGGAATCTGGGCTGCCACGCAAGATCTCAGCCTGTGGGTCAAAATTATCGACAAGAACGGTGAGGCAGAAAATCCCAGAAACAGCACGGGGGGACGCTAGTGAATGACCTGCAGAGAGCTGGGACCGAAAGTAACCAAAGCCTACCATCAGTAACAACTAAACGCCGCCAGGGACTCAAATCCCTGCGTGCAGAGCTGCTCGCTAAGCGCATAACATGTCCAGGCCCGTCTGAGTTTGGCTAGAGGAGCTTTGGATGATCCAGAAGACCGAGTTAGGAGAATGTCGATATGGTCAGATGAAAACCAAAATACTAACTTTTTGGTAAAAACTCACCTCGTCGTGTTCTGAAGGACAAAGAATGCTGAGTTGCATCCAAAGAAACGACCATACCTTACTGTGAAGCATGGGGGGGTGGAAACACCAATGCTTTGGGGCTGTTTTTACATGCAAAGGGACAGGCGCCTGATCCCGTCTGTAAACGGAAAGAATGAATGGGGCCATGTATCGTGAGATTTGTGAAGTGAAAACCTCTTCCATCAGAAGGGCATTGAAGATGAAACGTGGCTGGGTCTTTCAGCATGACAATGATCCAATACACAGCACCGCCGGGCAACGAAGGAGTGGCTTGTAAGAAGATTTCAAGGTCTGGAAGTGGTATAGCAGTCTCGCAGAATCTCAAAACCTATGAAAAATCTTTTGGAGGGAGTTGAAAGTCCGTGTTGCCCAGCACAGCCCCAAAACATACTCGCTCTAGAGGAGATCTGCTGGAGGATGGGCCAAAATACCACAAACAGGTGTGGTGCAGAACCTTGAAGAAGACTTACAGAAAAGTTTGACC
>NW_019944316.1:49766-64779 GCF_002910315.2 Salvelinus sp. IW2-2015 | reverse complement strand
CAGAACACTACATCCATAACTAGTGGTTTCCTCATTAGCAGGGAGGAGTTACTACAACCAGATACACCACATCCATAACTAGTGGTTTCCTCATTACCAGATACACTACATCCATAACTAGTGGTTTCCTCATTAGCAGGGAGGAGTTTCTATAACCAAATTGCATTTGTATCGCCCTCGTAACGCAATTTTAGGAAACACAGAAAGGGGCTTATATTGGAGACCAAAAGTCGTCTGGCACAGTGCTTAGAGTTTCAACAACATGAATAACTTATTTCTAGCCTACAATCACCGATGTTACTACTAAAATATGACTATTCTTGCTCATTTTAAGACAATTATAACATTCATTACAGACATCAATTGTTGTACAACATCATGGCTACGCTGTTGGCATCACCTTTTACAGTGGATTTCCACTGTTGTGGGCCTTGAACCATTTGTCTGACTTTGTTGTTCACACAGGAGAGAGACGGGACTATCGTGGATCCTCTGGGGAGCCTCAACAACCTCATGATGCGGAAGAGGCAGAGAAGAGTCCCTCCAGACCAGAACACCTCAAGAAACACCTGCAGAGATCCACATGGAAGAGAACTCACTGCTGCTCTGACTGTGGGAAGAGATTCACCTCATCAGGCATTAAAATTCATCAGAGAATCCACACAGGAGAGAAACCTTATAGCTGTGATCAATGTGGGAAGAGTTTTACTACATCTGGCTCTCTGACAGTGCACCAGAGAATACACACAGGAGAGAAACCTTATAGCTGTGGTCAATGTGGGAAGAGGTTTACTCAGTCAACCAGCCTGATATCGCACCAGAGAATCCACACAGGAGAGAAACCTTATAGCTGTGATCAATGTGGGAAGAGTTTTACTACATCTGGCTCTCTGACTTTACACCAGAGAATACACACAGGGGAGAAATCTTATAGCTGTGATCAATGTGGGAAAAGTTTTATTCAATCTAGTTATCTGACAATGCACCAGAGAATACACACAGGAGAGAGACCTTACAGCTGTGGTCAATGTGGGAAGAGTTTTTGTCAATCTAGAGATCTGACAGTGCACCAGAGAGCACACACAGGAGAGAAACCTTATAGCTGTGGTCAATGTGGGAAGAGTTTTATTACATCTAGCATTCTGACTCGACACCAGAGAACACACACAGGAGAGAAACCTTATAGCTGTGTTCAATGTGGGAAGAGTTTTATTACATCTAGCATTCTGACTCAACACCAGAGAACACACACAGGAGAGAAATCTTATAGCTGTGGTCAATGTGGGAAGAGTTTTGTTCGATCTGGCCATCTGACAATACACCAGAGAACACACACAGGAGAAAAACCTTATAGCTGTGGTCAATGTGGGAAGAGTTTTGTTCGATCTGACTATCTGACATTACACCAGAGAACACACACAGGAGAGAAACCTCATAGCTGTGATCAGAGATAAAAGATCTCTGATCAAATATCAGAAAATTTATACATGAAGGAGTTGTTTCATGATATCAGTGAATTAATGTCACAATGTAGAAGCCTAAACGTCCCCTGTTCTATGGATTTCAGAATGATATATATATATTAGCCTGGGGGGGGAATCCAGGCTCTGAAATGGAAGAGTACTATTTATGTGATTTAACAAAAAGTGACTAACAAAAAAAGAGTTGTCCTCTAACCAGGGATGTACACATTGTTCTCAGATTCCATGTGGTTTTTGAGCTGTTAGTTTGAACAGGAAGTGCAACCTCATCTCCCTCCTCTCGGCACAATTGATTTCAACATGATATCGTTGAGTGATGACAAATGAGTGTTGTGTTCCTTTGTTTAGCGACCCCTAAATTTAAATGCATCACTCCAAAATGTAGCTGACTGTRTTCTGCAGGTTGTCCTCTAACCAGTGAGGTAAAATATATCTCCCATTTCCATGTGTTTTTTTTAGTTGTGTTAGTTTCAACAGCAAGTACAACCTGATTTCCCCCCTAATGGATATCAGTGATTTATTGCTACTTGTCAAAACAACAGCGTTTTTGGTGCTTGTGTCCGTGGTGAGGACCTCTTGGTTTCTGATTGTCTCAAGGTTGGGCAGTCAAAAAGATTTGTGTTTTGTGTTTAGCCAGTGTGTTCCATGGATCACACATTATTTTGACTTTCCSTATTGGAGATGAGTTTTGTTTGGGCACGTTCCAAGGGGACGAGAGTTCTAGAAGCTAGTGAGTTTTTGGAAGACGGGAGTTCTAGAAGCTAGTGAGTTTTAGGAAGACGAGAGTTCTAGATGCTAGTGAGTTTTAGGAAGACGAGAGTTCTAGAAGCTAGTGAGTTTTAGGAAGACGACATGTAGGGAGAACTGATTAAAATAAAATATACACTTTCTTTTTTCTTGTTTTTAATTGTTGACAGCCAGTAGACACCATGTTTATATTGTAGTTGATTATAATGTGAAATGGAAGTTGTTTTCTGTTGGTGGTGAGCATTCTCTTAAGGTGTTAGTCTTTGTTTTTTCCATTTATGTTTTGAGGTTGGACTTTAGCTCGTATAGCTCGTTAGCACGTAGGGCCCACTGATTGGTGTCACCTTGTTAGTCAGTATGTGTTACACCTGTGCTGGCTTGTCCATCTCGTTAGTGGGAAGGTGTTTCAGGTTCTATTTAAGAGTGTCTGGCCCAGTGCTCCAGTTGTCTTGATAGATGTGGAATGTCAACACCTTTAGTTGATCCACTTTTTTGGTTTACTTCCTGTCTAAGTTTGGTGTGGGTTTTTCTTTTGTTTTCCTCTTCTTGGGCAGATTTAGTGGGTCTCATGGTGGGTGTCTTTTATGTCCCAGTTGTTGTTACAAGTCAACTTTCAGTGGACATTGAGAGCAAAACTGCAACATTATGTTATAATACTTTTATTGGATCAAATGGTTGTTTTATGCAACAGAATAGAGGGTTCTTAGAACTATTGTTTCTGTGTGTTCTACTGAGGATGGGCCTCTGGGAGATAACACTGACAGGAGATTTACAATGTCTTCTGGGTGATAACCTAAAGAGACCGCATTCCAGAGCATGAGTTAATGTTTCTGTTCTATATGGTACCAGGGAGAGATGACCTCAGGGCCAGCCCCTCGTCTCTACACAAAGAGTACGGTTTTTACATGAGATACTGTCTGCTGTGAATTATAAGTATCTTTCATACAAATCTTAACCTTGTGACTCGTTCTATACATCTGTTGTTCGTCATGTAGGTTGAAAGGGTGGATCTTGGCTGTAAAAGACCTTTGTACTTTTGTCTCGTGGCTCTCAACAAATCATCTGGGGGTTATTTGTCGACCAGCCATCATTATCGTAGAGCACTCAATTGATTCACTTTATATGTGCGTTGTCTTGACCTGCTCCCTTATTAATAAGTGAATAAAGATTTAGTTTAAGAATAACTCTGACTTGTGTGATAAGTTTGTCTCATTTGATATTAAAGAAATTAACCACATTTGGCGATGGGGATGTGACTCTTCATTGGGTGACGCTCCTGACGACCTGGGTAAATGGTACACGAGGGATCCCTCTAACTTGGGATCTCAGGAGACCACACTTCGGGAACGGAGCAGATGGACCCACCTTTGATCTGAGAGGCAGCGAGCCGAGTGGATACCACATCTCAAACGTAGTTTAAAAAAAAGAAAAAGGTGAGTGAAACAAGCAGAGTTTTAAAAAAAGCCTCGTAGGCTTTGAGTGAGTATTCCTGTGTGAGGGGGGCATCTTGGAGGCGTAAACAGGGCCGAGGCAATAGGCTCTGAGTGTGTATTCCTGAGTGAGGGGTGAGGGGACACCTTGGATGTGTGAAGAGGGCCGAGCCAGCTATCTATGTGAACTGGATGCAAACTAGAATCTGTGTTTACTAGTTAAGACCATGTATGATATAGTATAAGCTAGTAAGGTGCACCTGTAATTATTCCCAGTATGAGAGGAGTTGCTAGATTTATTAATTAAACCTAGGAAGTTAGAGTGAAACAAGGTGGCTGATTAGCTGTTGATGTTGAAGAAGCGTCCCGTCCACTAGATTATACGTCAGTGGCAGAATCACCTGAATGACGCACATCGCCATCTGCTGACTGGAGTTGGTATCGCAGTTGAGAAAATACTTTCAGACAAAAAGCTAAATAGCGACTGCCTCTAAAAACCAACGACTCCCTTTGAAAACGGGCGATGCGGCATCAGAAACATTTATTATAGTGTAAAAATGTACTACAAAGTGCAGATAAACAGAATAACTTTGGTCATACCCACTCAGCACGTGACGTCGAATTATGGGCGAAATCAGGTCTCTGTTGTGGCCTCTATTTTGCCCTAAAATAGTCATCCCTAATTGGGTTGTGTATAACTATGTAAATGTCTCTCGGACAAGGTAACTTTTATCAATATACACTCTAAAAACTAAAGTTTCTTGGAGTATCCTTTAGGGGTTCTTCAAATTGAAACTGTGGGGGAACCCCTAAAAGTTATTCAAAGAACCTTTTGTGGGAACCCCTATAAGTTCATTGAAGAAAACCTTTTGGGGTTCATTTTTTAAACTCCCTGTCCACCCTCCCTCCATTATAAAAACATATTTTAATAATAACAATATTGACAATATTGATTTAAATAATTAATTGTTTATTTAGTGGCACCACAAATGTGAATTAATATTTGCAAAACAATTTACCAAACAAAACACATTACAAAATTGCAACATTTCTGCAGACATGTCAGACCATAATAAATAATACATTTACTTTGTATAGTGCTTTTCATGACATTTAAAATATATAAAATAATGATGTACAATAAAAACAACATACATTAAAAATGAATCATAGGTAAACTAACAATATTGTAGACTTGATGCTAAATACAGATTTTTAAGCTTTAGTGTGTATATCGTATCCACTTAGTTATGTTAGGAAGTTTGCCATCTTTATGACCGGCCCTGATAACTTCACCCCAACTTCTCTTCTCCCCAGAACACAGTAACTTAACAACATAAGTGTTTTTCTGACATTTTGGGGAAATTTAAGGGAAAATAAAAAATACAGCCCTAGCAGAGCCCCAAGTCCCATGGGGACGTCCTCGAGGGCGTGGATGTTCTCCCCATCAGCTGTAGTTTTATATAAGCATGCACACCTATGTTTATGAAGAAACAGATGATTGGTGCATAGGCATACCTTGTCACGGACATAAAGGCCACTCGGGTCCTCATTGAAGAGGTAGAACAGAATCGCTGCTGTGGTCTCGAGTCTGTCGTGGATAATCGTCTCAGAAATATAACACTCTTACAAGAACTTGTCAATTCAACATATGCTTTTAATATAATGTATCACAAGCCGTGTCAGTCCGCGGAAAGACCAACTTCCATAAGCACTGGCTCTGTTCTTATACACACACAGCACATGAGTTCATTACATACTTTAATTAAATTACTTCTCCTAGGTCATCTGCCACTATTATCCTTCATTTCAGGCTTCCTGCTTGTTTACGCCCAATAACGCCTGTATCCGCTCTTGATTAGATTATAATGGTGGCAGGACCCTCTTGTCTCCTAAAATTAATATATGTCTATCTTACCCTAAGCACTTATGGCCTTTACCCTAAGCACTTATGGCCTTTACCCTAAGCACTTATGGCCTTTCCTCTCTATTTAATGTTCATAATGGTGTCCTGCTCTTTCCATAAATGCACTTTAAAACACGTATGACTTCGGCCATTTTACTATCTGTTTTATCTTTGGTTTCCTGTTTTTACCAGAATGGCAAATGCACTCACTTGTTGCCTTCTCCTCCTATATTCTAATGTACACCTCTATGTCTGTCCCTAAATGTATCATTCACTCCCACAAGTCCTAGTAAAGTAAAGCAATGCTCTTACTACACTTACTAATTTTATTACAAAATACATTAGAGAAAGGGAAGGAATAAGAGCAAATACCAAATACCTCTTCTGTATTGTCCTTCAGGGACTGTCAAAATAGCAGGATGATGTCCTCACCCCTGCCTCGCCTCTCMACCTCTGATAGTCCTTGAATTATCTTTTTGTCTATATCCATTCCATGGACTTGATTCATTTATGAGAAGGTCTGAAAAGATAATTTGCACACATTTGTATGCTAATAGATGTCAGTTTGTATTGACTGCTATGTAGGTTAAATGTACACTTCAAATGCAGCTGTCCTACAACATATCTGTACCTTCTTCTTGATCCCAATTGCATTGTGTCCATGTTCTGTCCTATACGAATTTGAACAGAAGAGAAAATGTGTCAAAGAATAGTCTTACAAGCATTTAAATATATATATATATATTAAATAAATATTGAAAAATAAATGGCATCGACATACAATTGAATGCAAAATAGAAGAACATATTGGAGAAAGCACTAGCCAATACAGTACTGCCATACAGGCCGAACATCACATTTCAAGATATCTTTGTACACAAATTGTTCAATATTTTATCAGGCTGACTTGAAAGATTATACGCAACATTTTGCTGCGTGGCAATACTTGTGTTTGGATTCTGAAGGGAATTTATACAAAAGAGGTAGTCTGGACACTGTATTAATACCATTATGCATTTGAATCCCATCTACAGCTACCATCTAAGCTATTAATTTCCCTCCACAAGGGGGCAGACATGTAACGTTTCCAAAATGGGATAGTATTGTCCATGTAACGTTTCCAAAATGGGATAGTATTGTACAGGTAACGTCTCCAAAATGAGATAGTATTGTCCCTGTAACGTTTCCAAAATGGGATAGTATTGTACATGTAACATTTCCAAAATGGGATAGTATTGTCCATGCAACGTTATGCCCCCTTGTGAGTTAATAGTATTGCATGCTGTAGCAGGCTATATAAAGAGGAAGACCTCCATTGACGATTCAGTTCGTTGTAACATCTCGTCTGGACAGGTCACCGTTGTTAGTTAGTTAACGTTAGCTAGTTCATTATCACAAAAGTGAGAACTGCTCTAGATTGGAGACTTACGTTAATGAGTGTAAAGCCATGTTGGCTTTATGGAAACGATATACAATATATAGGAAAGAATATAGTTCAGGGAAATGATCCAAACCTAGTTCTGCCCAGTTAGGACATAACGTTATCTAGCTAGATAACGGTACTGTACTGTAGCTCATACAACACCGAAGGTCAAACCCGGCTTTCTAATATTTACGTTAATTAGCTATAGTAACGTTATGGAAGGTAATTCACAGAAAACCATCATTGTCTTCGTTATTCATTAGTATATAAATTATTTAGAGACATATTCAGAGCCAAACATCAACCCAACTTAACCTTTTTAACTGTTGTCGCATCCAAACTTGTCTCCATCGTTTTCAGTTGTAATTGCGAAGCTCCCGGAAGAAGTCCAGCAACAACGGAGGTTCCTCGATGAACCCACCTTCTAACAAGTTCTTTGAAGAACCTTTTGGGGGTGTTTTTCATTGACCAAGAACCCTACGGTTCTTAGGGGATCTGAGAACAACTCCAGTTGAACCCTTCATTTTTAGAGTGTAGTCGGCTCTATTTACTCTCAGATTCAAACATGCTGATTAGCATCAACGATCAAGTCAGCTGCTGCTCCGATCCAGTATGAGGTGAGACGGAAAACTGATGTTGAACCGGGCAGTCAGCTGCTGCTGCTCCAATACAGTATGAGGGGAGACGGTGAACTAATGTTGAACTGGGCAGTCAACTGCTGCTGCTCCAATACAGTATGAGGTGAGACAATGAACTAATGTTGAACCGAGCAGTCAGCTGCTGCTCCAACACAGTATGAGGTGAGACGGTGAACTGATGTTGAACCGGGCAGTCAGCTGCTGCTGCTCCAATACAGTATTAAGTGAGACGGTGAACTGACGTTGAACTGGGCAGTCAGCTGCTGCTCCAATACAGTATGAGGTGAGACGGTGAACTGGGCAGTCCGCTGCTGCTGCTCCAATACAGTATGAGGTGAGACGGTGAACTGATGTTGAACTGGGCAGTCAGCTGCTGCTGCTCCAATACAGTATGAGGTGAGACGGTGAACTGAAGTAGAACTGGGCAGTCAGTCATTCATTCTGTACTATGAGTCTGGTCTATCATTGTTGGTATTGAAAAAGCCTATTGCACATTGTGGTGGAAATTCTAACCAATAAGAAGAGACTTTGACATTCAAACAATCAACCTTTATTTGATAAGAATTGCAATAATGTAGCTGGTCAGCCCTACACTCTGAGGTGGAAGGCCGAGAGCTCGATGACACAAGGAGTTCAGAAGCCTTATATAGTCAAACTATCTTGTGCATATAGAAAACACGTGATCTTGGTATGTGTCCGTGTGTGGAGAAAGAGACACAGACTAACTGTGAATTGGTCGTCTCGTTCTGTAGCAACAGCTAGTTATTCTAGTTTTCCAGTGAGGTGTCAAAACAACAGGAAGTCACTCTAGACACAGTTCCTCTGAAGTAGATCAACGGTTCCCTGAATTGGGCCGAGCGCCTTTGGCCTGTCTGTCGAGAGGTGTGTGGTTACAGACCCAACACAAACATACACATAAACTTCTCAACCTTAAAGAAAACCTTCAACAACATTAGAAGTCATATAAACTTAAAGAGGTTAACATAGATTTTTCCCAAACAACATTGCACAGAGATAAATCAGATCCAGCCTGAACTGGTGTGATGTAGTAGGAGTTGTAGTTTCTCTAGATATAAATCAGATCCAGACTGAACTGTGTGATGAAGTAGAGAGTTTGTAGTTTCTCTTAGAGAATAAATCAGACCCAGACTAGACTGGTGTGATTGTAGTAGGGAGTTGTTAGTTTCTCTAGAGATAAATCAGAACCAGAGCCTGAAACGTGTGATGTAGTAGAGGTTTAGTTTCCAACAGGCCAATTTTCTAATAATTTAGCGCATAAAATGTAAAACTACAATGACCAAAATCCATTGCGTGCCTACTTGTCTTGTCTGTGTTTCTTTTACACCTGCCATGTAAAAGAGACGGAAGAATGCCAATGGTCAATGCTATCTGGGAATCCTTGGCCATCCCCACCCTAAACCCTAACCTTAACCACTACACTTAACCATTTTAAATGTCACTTCAACGGGCTAGGACGTCCAAGGATGTATCTCTACCTGGAAATTACATGATCTAAGTCAATGGCGTGTAAACTCTGGCCCGCGGGCCAGATTTGGCCCGCGGGGTAAATTATATTTGGCCCGCGAGACAATACCAAATTACTACTAGAGCTGGCCCGTCCGGTATTATACAGCGCACTTCACCGCTCTGCTGATGTTTCGCGCGCCAATCAGGACGGACCCAGAAAGGCCCTCTCCTCTGTGACAGTAGTCAAGCAACATAGACGCTACAACTGTCAGCGCGGCATATCCTTCCCAAAAATGGCGAAAAGAAAAGCAGAAAACGAGGAGCTTTCTGGACAAGTGGGAGGCAGAAATATCTTTCTCTGTGACATCTCGAGCCATCTCGATGCGCTGAACCTGCAGCTTCGAGGGGCGGGACGCATCATCACAGACATGTACGCTGCAGTGAGGGCCTTTAAAACTAAACTGTGCCTGTGGGAGAATCAGATGCTGCAAGGAAACCATTGCCATTTTCCCTGCTGCCCAAACCAATAAAAGCGCAAAATCTCTTACCGCCGTGTTCCCATGCGCACAGTTTGCTAAAAAACTCAGTGTTCCTCGCCGCTGAGATTTAGCCGGCGATTGTGCCGACTTCGATGTCCAGAAATGTAGGTTTGAACTGCTTAGTAAATCCCTTCGCAGTTTGATGTGGAAAATGCACCAACCAACATCCAAATGGAGCTGATTGAACTCCAGTGCCAACGACACGCTGAAGTCAAAGTAGTGTAAACGACCCTGGGTTTATAAGCGCGGGAATCGACTCTGCCGCTTGAGCATGCTTTTGCGGCACAGTCGATAGCGCGCCGGACTTCGGGCTAGAAGGTCGAGGGTTCGAGACCGGCTCCCTGCCTGTTTCATTACATTGGTGTCAGAAGTGATCGGACCTCGCATCCACGACAGTGCGGTTGCTTGGCCGGTGAGCGCGTTCCTGTAAGACGTAAAGTCGCAAGCTAGCGCGAGGACGCGCTCTTTGAAAGGAGGGAGTAGTGTAACGACCCTGGTTTTATAAGCGCGGAAATCGACTCTGCCGCTTTGAGCATGCTTTTGCGGCACAGTCGATAGCGCGCCGGACTCGGGCTAGAAGTCGAGGGTCGAGACCGGCTCCCTGCCTGTTTCATTACAGTATTGCATGCTGTGGTTGCCGCACAGTTTCCACGGTTCATCCCTGACACAATGCCTCAGCTCCGCACCCAAGCTGCTCAGATGCTCTCCATTGTTCGGCAGCACTTATCATGCGAGCAACTTTTCGTTCCCTCGATGAGAGATGACCAAAAACTCACAGGAGACGTCTGACTGAATGGTAACACCTTCGCGCGATCTTGAGGATTTCTTCAGCTCGAAGTCGGCCTGAGCCCAGACATTGATGAAGCTAGCATCCAGAAAGTAGATGCCAAAGGTTATCTCTCTGGCGTGGGAACACTCATGATGTACGATCAGTGTAGCGAATAACTTAATTGTTATTCGTTGGTGCACGTTCTTCTTGCCACAAGGGCATTGGGCTTGAATGGTTGGATTATTTATTATCATTTTATTTGTTAAAATTAATTGCAGTGGAAAAGTTTATTTTTTGGTATTTAAATGCAGAAGGCTGCCAAAATAGAAAAGAGGCATACAATTTTTTATTTACATTTGAGTTTATTGTTAATAAATGAATGCCATTTGATTGTGTTTTTTTTTTGATAATTCGGACTATTTTGCCATGTCTCACTATTGAAATTATATTATTGTATGGTAAATAAGCGATGCCTTGTTCCATATCAATGTTAAAGTCACAACTTGGTTTGGCGTCCATATTAAAAGGTTCATCTTGTTCAATGTGGCCCCGCGACTTGTTGTTCAGGTACTTAGCTGAGCGTTTGGCTCCCAACTTGGTATTGTGAGTTTGACACCCCTGATCTAAGTGATTAGATCGATGTTATTGCTATCAGTCATTAAAAGCCTTATTTACTTTAATAACTACTAAAATAGTGATTTTGCCAAGACAGCAGCTCTACACTTTATTGACTGACTGATCCATTCATCCTTCCATCCCTCCTCAGCCTTCCTCTCCTCTGAAGACCCAGATGAGGTGGGAGCTCAGTCAGAGAGCTGTTGAGGACTGGTTAGGAAGAACACTTCTACAGCCAGAGAGGGTGAGATGTCACACATGTTTAGATGGTAAATATTTATGTCCCATTTTTCTATTTAACCAGCGAAGAGGCCAATTGAGAACCAAGTTCTTCATTTAGTTCCCAGTGCGATGAGCAATCAATCACAACACAGAGTTACACCGTTAAACAAACGTTTATCAGTCAATAACACAAAAGAAAAATTGAAATAATCTCTACTGGTAGTAGGCGAGCAAAAAATTTGATTAGAAGAGTAGGGAGCGTAATAAAATAGGCCCATGGAGAGCGAAAAAATAATTACAATTTAGACATAATACTGGAGTGATAATGTGCGAGGATGAATGACGGTGGAGCAAGTAGATGATAACTGGGTGCAGAAAAGAGCAAGTAATAACATGGGGATGAGGTTGTCGGGTGTGCTACTTTACAGATTGGCCTCGTTGTAACAGATACATTGAGGGATGTACCTCACGTAAATAGGCCAAAAGGTATATGTTCCAATTCTATCTATGTTTATTTTACATTAGCCTCAAATTGTTCACTAATGGGTGTCTGTATTTCTACGCTTTTGCGGTATGAAGTTAATTTCCCCTCAGGCACACACATTGGTTCTTCATATTATGAAGCTAACTTTGTGTCAAATGTACTTTCCCACTATTCCCCCATCTCTTTACATTGCTATATCAATATTCGGTTGCGCCGACTAAATTCCGAACCAATGCCGATCACGTGGGCGGATCTAAACGTAATGCAGCCATTGTGAGCTTTTTGTGCATCCAGGACCTAATGCAGCTTGAGTGATCAGATGACAGATGTCAATTTAGTGCCAGAGTGTAACTGAGGCTGTAGATGCTCCATATCCATTACTTTTGGAGTTGTTGTATATAATATGACTAAATGTGTTTCTGTGTTGCCGGGGCAGTCAAGAAATGGAACAGCAAGGCCACAGAACATGACATAAGCAGAGCTGTGGGAGACAACCTCAAGCCCCTGGTATAGCCAGGGGTGGTGTTTACCACTACACCACGCCTTCAGCAGGCTGGAAATGTGGGATTGATACTGTTTTTCACACTAAGATGGATTGGTCAGTCATTGGGTTAATTTGTTTTGCAATATGTTCAAATCAAGTTTTATTTATACAGCACATTTCAGACATGCAACACAATGGCTTCACAGGAAAAAACTATGAAAATAAACAGAAATATTTAGTACACAAACATAAGAGGATAAAAAAACACTAACAACAACTTAAAGACTAATGAGCATCCTAAGGAAATGCCATTGATTAAAATGTTAAAATTTCCAACCCAAAATATTAGCTTGTTTTTTAGGAGGGGTTCTGAAAGACACTATGGGGGTGTCCAATGAAAATTGACTAGTAACAACAACTAGGACCTAAAAGACACCCACCATGAGACCCACTAAATCTGCCCAAGAGGGAAACAAAAGAAAAACCCAKAKCAAAACAAAGGTGGAGCAACTAAAGGTGTTGACTCTCCACATCTATCAAGACAACTGGAGCACTGGGCCAGACACTCTTAAATAGAACCTGGACCAGCTCAGGTGAAACACCTTCCCACTAACGAGATGGACAAGCCAGCACAGGTGTAACAAATACTGACTAACGAGGTGACACCAATCAGTGCGTCCTTATTGCTGACGAGCTATATGTGCTAACGAGCTATACGTGCTAACGAGCTATACGTGCTAATGAGCTATACTTGCTAACGTCCAAACATAAATAGAAAAACCAAAGACTGTAACACCTTCCCCCTTAAGACAACAAATATATCCTACATTTATGACTCAATTTATTAGGATTGTTAATAAAATTGATTATAGACCGATTTATTATACTGCGTCCATGTGTATAGGCTGCAAGTATGTTGAAATTAAAAAAWATATATTTTAAACTAAAACCAAACTTATATTGTACGTCGGTCATAGTCTTATTTTCAGTGACATTTTGCTAGGTGGGATATCCCCAATGTCACAGTTTAAACGTGTCCAAATCAATAGTCCAAATGCAGAAACAGTTTGTGATAAATTGAAAACGTAAAATGTACAATATACACAAACATCTGCCACAATAATCATATTACTTGTATTTTTTAAAACAAGCTCCTTATAAACTGCACAAGTACCAGAAACGCTGTTGTTTTGACAAGTAGCAATAAATCACTGATATCGATTAGGGGGGAAATCAGGTTGTTCGTGCTGTTGAAACTAACACAACTAAAAAAATACATGAAAATGGGAGATATATTTTACCTCACTGGTTAGAGGAAGACAGTCAGCTACATTTTGGAGTGATGCATTAAAATTTAGGGGTCGCTAAACAAAGGAACGCAACACTCTTTTCTCTGTATATACTCTCTTTTCCCTGATCCACCTCTACGCAGACGACACCATTCTGTATACTTCTGGCCCTTCCTTGGACACTGTGCTAACTAACCTCCAAACGAGCTTCAATGCCATACAACACTCCTTCCGTGGCCTCCAACTGCTCTTAAACGCTAGTAAAACCAAATGCATGCTTTTCAACCGTTCGCTGCCCGCATCCGCCCGCCTAGCATCACCACCCTGGACGGTTCCGACTTAGAATATGTGGACAACTATAAATACCTAGGTGTCTGGCTAGACTGTAAACTCTCCTTCCAGACGAAACAGTTGTGATAAATTGAAAACGTAAAATGTACAATATCAACAAAACATCTGCACAAATAATCATATTACTTGTATTTTTTAAAACAAGCTCCTTATAAACTGCACAAGTACAGAAACGTGTTGTTTTTGACAAGTAGCAATAAATCACTGATATCGATTAGGGGGGAAATCAGGTTGTTCGTGCTGTTGAAACTAACACAACTAAAAAAATACATGAAAATGGGAGATATATTTTACCTCACTGGTTAGAGGAAGACAGTCAGCTACATTTTGGAGTGATGCATTAAAATTTAGGGGTCGCTAAACAAAGGAACGCAACACTCTTTTCTCTGTTATATACTCTCTTTTCCCTGATCCACCTCTACGCAGACGACAAATTCTGTATACTTCTGGCCTTCCTTGGACACTGTGCTAACTAACCTCCAAACGAGCTTCAATGCCATACAACACTCTTCGTGCTCCACTGCTCTAACGCTAGTAAAACAATGCCATGCTTTAACCTTTCGCTGCTGCACTCGCATCGTCGCTGACCGCTGGCACGTCATCTACACATACATCTGGATGGTCCGACTTAGAATATGTGGACACTATAAATACCTAGGTGTCTGGCTAGACTGTAAACTCTCTCTTCCAGACTCATATTAACATTCCAATCCAAAATCAAATCTAGAATCGGCTTTCTATTTCCCAACAAAGCTCCTTCACTCCACGCCACAAACTTACCCTAGTAAAACTGACTATCCTACCGATCCTCGACTTCGGCGATGTCATCTACAAAATAGCTTCCAACACTCTACTCAGCAAACTGCAATGCAGTCTATCACAGTGCCATCCGTTTTGTAACAAATCACCTTATACCACCACCCACTGCGACTTGTATGCTCTAGTCGGCTGGCCCTCGCTACATATTCGTCGCCAGACCCACTTGGCTCCAGGTCATCTTATAAGTCTATGCTCGGTAAAGCTCCGCCTTATCTCAGTTCACTGGTCACGATAACAACCCGATCGTAGCACACGTTCCAGCAGGTATATTCACTGATCATCCCCCAAGCCAACCCTCATTTGGCGCCTTTCCTTCCAGTTCCTCTGCCAGTGACTGGAAGGAATTGCA
>NW_019944316.1:37048-44226 GCF_002910315.2 Salvelinus sp. IW2-2015 | reverse complement strand
AAAATCGCTGAAGTTGGAGACTTTTATTTCCCTCACCAACTTTAAACATCAGCTATCTGAGCAGCTAACCGATCGCTGCAGCTGTAAATAGTCCATCTGTAAATAGCCCACCCAATCCACCTACCTAACCCTATAAACCAAAACAGTGTAAAGAGCGTGACTGTTGTAGCTATGTTTGCTAGAAAGCTACCGAGGTGTCTGACTAGCTGTTGTTGTTGAAGGGGCGTCCCGTCCACTAGATTATACGTCACACTGGCAGCATCGCCTGAACCTAAAAGACGCACATCGCCATCTGCTGACTGGAGTGGGCAACGCAGTTGAGGAACCAAAAGTTTATTTTTCATTTATTTCATAAAAGTTTAATATTATATTAAGTCGTTCAAAGAGAAGCATGTGTTGATTGATTCGTGTTTAATAAGTGAGAATTTAAAACAAACTTTACACCCACTACATATTTTCATTGAACCATACTTCTGACATTTTTCATGACTTTGTCAAACAACTTGTTCTTAATAAATCTAAATCATGGTTTAGTGTTTCTGTATCAATTTGGACTTTTAACAAATTCAAATACTTTGGAGTAATTTTGACCCCATCCAAAAGCACCTTTGATAAATAGGACGTTTATTTCAAATCAAAATCAAATCACGTGTTTAGCAGATGTTACTGCGGGTGTAGTGAAATGCTTGTGTTTCTATCTCCGACAGTGCAGTAATATCTAACAAGTGATATCTAACAATTTCACACCATATACAGAAAACTCTGCCAGTGGTGTACAGTGCATTCGTTAAGTATTCAGACCCCTTCACTTTTTCCACATTTTGTTACGTTACAGCCGTATTCTAAAATTGAATAATTTTTCACCCTCATCAATCTACACACAATACCTCATAATGACACCACAATACCCCACAATGACAAACATTTTTGCAAATGTATTTACTTAAGTATTCAGACCCTTTGCTATGAGACTCGAAATTTAGCTCAGATGCATCCTGATTCCATTGATCATCCTTGAGATGTTTCTACAACTTGATTGGAGTCCACTTGTGGTAAATTAAATTMATTAGACATGATTTGGAAAGGCACACACCTGTCTATATAAGGTCCCACAGATTACAATGCATGTCAGAGCAAAAACCAAGCCATGAGGTCAAAGGATTTGTCCATAGAGCTCTGAGACAGGATAGTGTCGAGGCACAGATCTGGAGAAAGGTACCAAAAAATTTCTTCAGCATTGAAGGTCCCCAAGAACACAGTGGCCTCCATCATTCTTAAATGGAAGAAGTTTGGAACCACAAAGACTCTTCCAAGAGCTGGCCGCCCGGCCAAACTGAGGAATCAGGGGAGAAGGGCCTTGGTCAGGGAGGTGAGCAAGAACCCGATGTTCACTCTGACAGAGCTCCAGGTTTCCTCTGCGGAGAAGGGAGAACCTTCCAGAAGGACAACCATCTCTGCAGCACTCCACCAATCAGGACTTAATGTAGCAATGATTAAATTGTCAAAATGTATTTCAATTGACAATTCTGTGAACTGTTCTGTGAAAGGTGTCGGCTAGAGATGACATGCAGGAGCTGGCAGGGATTTGTAGTCTTGCATGTCATCTATTTTGGTGCTAATTAGCATTTTCGAATCTGAGAGTAAAGAGACACAAATATATTGATACAAGTATTTATATTTATTATGGATCCCCATTAGTTCCTGCCAAGGCAGCAGCTACTCTTCCTGGGGTTTATTATGGATCCCCATTAGTTCCTGCCAAGGCAGCAGCAACTCTTCCTGGGGTTTATTATGGATCCGCCATTGAGTTCTGCCAAGGCAGAGCTACTCTTCCTGGGGTTTATTTTGGATCCCATGAGTTCCTGTCAAGGCAGCAGCTACTCTTCCTGAGGTTTATGATGGAATCCCATTAGTTCCTCCAACGCAGCAGCGCTTCTCTTCCTGCGGGTTTATGATGGATCCCTCATTAGTTCCTGCCTGTAAGAAGTAAAGGTCAGGGACCGTGCCAGCCTCTGAGCGCCTTTCGAGCAAGAAGGTATAGAATGATGGGTTATTGAATGGAAGGTATAGAATGATGGATTATGAACTGAGGTATAAATGATGGTTATGAATAATAAGGTATATGATGGGTTAATGAATTAACAGCTATAAATGATGGGTTATGAACTAACAGGTATAATGATGGGTTATGAACTACAGGTATATGTATGGGTTTGATAACAGGTATAATGATGGGTCCATGAATTACAGGTATAAATGATGGGTTTATGAAATAACAGGTATAAATGATGGGTTATGAACTAACACATCCGCTCCAGGCATTTCAATACATTCAGGATTTCTTATGTGAGCATAACATGACATCTAAGTAGCTGAATATGATTATGGACTAAAGTCTAAAGGACAACTCATGTTATTCTGGTTAAACAGTGAGAGACTAGTTGATTACGGCTAACATTCTAACAAATTGAAGGGCACAACTCATGTTATTCTGGTTAAACGAGTGAGAGACTAGTTGATTATGGACTAACAGTCTAACAGTTTGAAGGACACACTCATGTTATTTCTGGTTATTCTGGTTAAACAGTGAGAGACTAGTTGATTTAAGGAGTGGGGATTTTTTGACAATTAGGAAATAATATTTCATGTTTTTACTCGTACCTCAGCCAGCATGTGAATGGTTAGGGAAGGTAATATGTCATGTTTTACTCATACTCAGCCAGTATTGTGAATGGTTAGGAAATAATATGTCATTTTTACTCGTACTCAGCCAGCATTGTGAATGGTTAGGAAGTAATATGTATGTTTTACTCATACCTCAGCCAGCATTGTGAATGGTTAGGAAATAATTTGTCAAGTTTTACTCGTACCTCAGCAGCATTGTAGAATGGTGTCTGAGACGGTGAATACTAGACCATGGCAGTAATCTAATATAGTTGTTTTTTAGTCATGTATGAAAGGGCTGGGGTGGTTTCTGGTGGTTATAAGTTACATTTCTGGCCATGCTGGCAGGGTCTGAATCAAACCCAATGTCCACCGGCACACTGGCAGGGTCTGATCAAACCAATATCCCCTGGCACACTGGCAGGGTCTGAATCAAACCCAATGTCACCTGGTACATAGGCAGGGTCTGATACACACCAATGTCACCTGGTACACTGGCAGGGTCTGAAATCAAACCAATATCACTGGCACAACTGGCAGGGTCCTGATCAACCAATGTCACTGGCACACTGACAGGGTTCTGAATCAAACCCAATGTCACACTCTGGGAAACTGGCAGGGTCTGAATCAATCAATCAATCAATCAATTTTATTTTATATAGCCTTCGTACATCAGCTAATATCTCGAAGTGCTGTACAGAACCAGCCTAAAACCAAACAACGCTAGTAAGCAGGTGTAGAAGCACGGTGGCTAGGAAAAACTCCTAGAAAGGCCAAAACCTAGGAAGAAACCTAGAGAGGAACCAGGCTATGAGGGGTGGCAGTCTCTTCTGGCTGTGCGGCGTGGAGATTATAACGAACTATGCAGGATGTTCAAAAATGTTCATAAGTGACAAGCATGGTCAAATAATAATATCATGAATAATTTTTCAGTTGGCTTTTCATAGCGATCATCAGAGTTGAACAACACAGGTCTGGACAGGTTAGGCGGTTCCATAACCGCAGCAGAACAGCTGAAACTGGAATAGCAGCAAGGCCAGGGGACTGGGGACACAGCAAGGAGTCACACGGGCGCAGTCCGACGCATGGTTAGGGCCCAGGTCTTCGAGAGAAAGAAGAGAGAAGGAGAAAATTAGAGAGAGCCCAAGAATTTCAAAATTTCCATAAATGACAAGCATGGTCAAATAATATCAGGAATAAATCTCAGTTGGTCTTTTCATAATGACGGATCATTAAGAGTTGAAAAACACAGGTCTGGGACAGGTAGGCGGTTCCATAACGCAGGCAGAACAGCTTGAAACTGGAATAGGCAAGGCAGGCGGACTGGGGACAGCAAGGAGTCACACGGGCGGCAGTCCCGACGCATGGTCCTAGGGCCAGGTCCTCCGAGAGAAGAAAGAGAGAAGGAGAAATTAGAGAGAGCCAAGATTTTCAAAATTCCATAAATGACAAGCATGGTAAATAATAATCAGGAATAAATCTCAGTTGGTTTTTCATAGCCGATCATTAAGAGTTGAAAACAGCAGGTCTGGGACAGGTAGGGGTTCATACGCATGAACGCGGCAAGACAGTTGAAATGGAATAGCAGCAAGGCCAGGCGGACTGGGGACAGGCAAGGAGTCACGCCACGGCCGGTAGTCCGACGTATGGTCCTAGGGCTGAGGTCCTCCGAGAGAAAGAAAGAGAGAAGGAGAAAATTAGAGAGAGCCAAGATTTCAAAATGTTTCATAAATGAACAAGCATGGTCAAATATAATCAGGAATAAATCTCAGTTGGCTTTTCATAGCCGATCATTAAGAGTTGAAAACAGCAGGTCTGGGACAGGGTGGGGTTCCGTAACCAAGGCAGAACAGTTGACTGGAATAGCAGACAGGCAGGCGGACTGGGGACAGCAAGGTGTCATCATGCCGGTAGTCCTGACGTATGGTCTAGGGCTAGGTTTTCAGAGAGAAAGAGAGAACGAGAGAATTAGAGAGAGCATACTTAAAATTCAACAGGACACTGGATAAGACAGGAGAGTACTCCAGGTAACCCAACTGACCCTAGCCCCCGACACAAACTACTGCAGCATAAATACTGGAGGCTGAGAAGGAGCGGTCAGGAGACACTGTGGCCCATCCGAAGACAACCGGACAGGGCAAATAGGAGGATATAACCCACCACTTTGCCAAAGCACAGCCGCACGCACTAGAGGGTAATCTCAACCACCAACTTACAATCTGAGACAAGGCCAAGTATAGCCCACAAAGGTTCACCACAGCACAACCAAGGGGGGCGCAACCCAGACAGGAAGATACGTCAGTAACTCACCACTCAAGTGACGCACCCCTCCTAGGGACGGCATGAAAGAGCACCAGCAAGCCAGTGCTCAGCCCTGTACAGGGTTAGAGGCAGAGAATCCAGTGGAGAGAGGGGAACAGGCCTGGCAGAGACAGCAAGGGCGGTTCGTTGCTCCAGAGCTCCGTTCACCTTCACACTCCTGGGCCAGGCTAACTCAATCATATGACATACTGAAGAGATAAGTCTTCAGTAAAGACTTAAGGTTGAGACCGAGTCTGCGTCTCTCAACATGGGTAGGCAGACTGTTCCATAAAAATGGAGATCTATAGGAGAAAGCCTGCTCCCGTGTTTTGCTTAGAAATTTCTAGGGACAATTAGGAGGCTGCGTGCTTGTGACCGTAGCGTACGTATTGGTATGTACGGCAGGACCAATCGGAAAGATAGGTTAGGAGCAAGCCACATGTAACGCTTTTATAGGTTAACAGTAAAACCTTGAAATCAGCCTTGCCTCACAGGAGCCAGTGTAGGGAAGCTAGCACTGGAAGTAATTGATCAACAATATTCTTGGTTCTAAGTCAGGATTTAGCAGCCGTATTTAGCACTAACTGAAGTTTATTTTGTGCTTTATCCCGGGTAGCCGGAAAGTAGAGCATGTCAGTCAGTCTAACTAGAAGTAACAAATGCATGGATTAATTTTTCTGCATCATTTTGACAGAAATTTTCTGATTTTAGAATGTTACGTAGATGGAAAAAAGCTGTCCTTGAAACAGTCTTGATATGTTCGTCAAAAAAGAGAGTCAGGGTAAGAGTAACGCCGAGGTCCTTCACAGTTTTATTTGAGACGACTTTACAACCATCAAGATGAATTGTCAGATTTTAACAGAAGATCTCTTTGTTTTCTTGGGACCTAGAACAAGCATCTCTGTTTTGTCGCGAGTTTAAAAGTAGAAAGTTTTCAGCATCCACTTCCTTATGTCTGAACACAGGCTTCTAGCGAGGGCAATTTTGGGCTTCACCATGTTTCATTGAAATGTACAGCTGTGTGTCATCCGCATAGCAGTGAAAGTTAACATTATGTTTCGAATAACATCCCAAAGAGGTAAAATATATAGTGAAACATATGTGGTCCTAAAACGGAACCTTGAGGAACACGAAATGTACAGTTGATTTGGTCAGAGGACAGACCATTCACAGAGACAAACTGATTCTTTCGCGACAGGTAGTCTAGAACCAGGCCAGAACTTGTCCGTGTAGACCAATTTGGTTCCAGTCTCTCCAAAAGAATTGTGGTGATCGATGGTGTCAAAGGCAGCACTAAGGTCTAGTAGCACGAGACAGATGCAGAGCTCGGTCTGACGCCATTAAAAGGTCATTTACCACCTTCACAAGTGCAGTCTCAGTGCTATGATGGGTCTAAAACCAGACTGAAGCATTTCGTATCATTGTTGTCTCAGAAAGGCAGTGAGTTGCTGCGCAACAGCTTTTCTTAAAATCTTTGGAGGAATGGAAGATTTCGATATAGGCCGATAGTTTTTATATTTTCCGGGTCAAGGTTGGCTTTTTCAAGAGAGGCTTTATCACTGCCACTTTTAGTGAGTTTGGTACACATCCGTGGATAGAGAGCTGTTTATTATGTTCACATAGAGGCAAGCACAGGAAGCAGCTCCTTCAGCAGTTTAGTAGGAATAGGATCCAGTATGCAGCTGAAGGTTTAGAGCCATGATTATTTCATCATTGTGTCAAGAGATATAGTATAATAAAACACTTAAGTGTCTCTCGATCCAGCCTCGCAGAGCTGTGCAGATCCAGGACAGCTAAGCCCTGGAGGAATACGCAGATTCAAAGAGGAGTCCGTAATTTGCTTTCTAATGGCATGATCTTTTCCTAAAGAAGTTCATGAATTTATTACTGCTGAAGTGAAAGCCATCCTCTCTTGGGGAATGCTGCTTTTTAGTTAGTTTCGCACAGTATCAAAAAGACATTTTGGATTGTTCTTATTTTCCTCGATTAAGTTGAAAAGTAGGATGAGCGAGCAGCAGTGAGGCTCTTCGGTACTGCACGGTACTGTCTTTCAAGCTAGTCGAAGACTTCCAGTTTGTGTGGCGCCATTTCCGTTCCATTTCCTGGAAGCTTGCTTCAAAGCTCGGTATTTTCTGTATCCAGGAGCTAATTTCTTATGACAAATGTTTTTCGTTTTTAGGGGTGCACTGCATCTTAGGGTATTGCGGCCAAGG
>NW_019944316.1:21968-37023 GCF_002910315.2 Salvelinus sp. IW2-2015 | reverse complement strand
CCCAAGGAGAGATAATGTTTTTACTCGTACCTCAGCCAGCATTGTGAATGGTTGGAAGTAATATGTCATGTTTTACTCATACCTCAGCCAGTATTGTGAATGGTTAGGAAATAATATATGTCATCGTTTTACTCGTACCTCAGGCCAGCATTGTGAATGGTTAGGAAGTAATATGTATGTTTTCTCATACCTCAGCCAGCATTGTGAATGGTTAGGAAATAATTTGTCAAGTTTTAACTCGTACCTCAGCCCAGCATTTTGTGAATGGTGTCTGAGACGGTGAATACTAGACCATGGCAGTAAATCTAATACTTATGTTGTTTTTTAGTCATGTATGAAAGGGCTGGGGTGGTTTCGTGGTTATAAGTTACATTTTGCTGGCCATGCTGGCAGGGTCTGAAATCAAACCCAATGTCACTTGGCACACTGGCAGGGTCTGAATCAAACCAATATCCCCTGGCACACTGGCAGGGTCTGAATCAAACCAATGTCCACCTGGTACATAGGCAGGGTCTGATAAACCCAATGTCACCCTGGTACACTGGCAGGGTTCTGAAATCAAACCATATCACTGGCACAACTGGCAGGGTCCTGAATAACCCAATGTCACTGGCACACTGACAGGGTCTGAATAAACCCAATGTCCACCTGGGAAACTGGCAGGGTCTGAATCAATCAATCAATCAATCAATTTTATTTTATATTAGGCTTCGTACATCAGCTAATATCTCGAAGTGCTGTACAGAACCAGCCTAAACACAAAACGCTAGTAAGCGAGTGGTAGAAGCACGGTGGCTAGGAAAACTCCTAGAAAGGCCAAAACCTAGGAAGAAACCTAGAGCGGAAACCAGGCTATTGAGGGGTGGCAGTCTCTTCTGGCTGTGCGGGTGGAGATTTAACAGACTATGCCAGATGTCTCAAAAATGTTCATAAGTGAAGCATGGTCAAATAATAATCATGAATATTTTCAGTTGGCTTTTCATAGCGATCATCAAGAGTTGAACAACAACAGGTCTGACAGGTGGCGGTTCCATAACCGCAGCAGAACAGCTGAAACTGGAATAGCAGCAAGGCCAGGCGGACTGGGGACAGCAAGGAGTCACACGGGCGCAGTCCGACGCATGGTTAGGGCCGGTCTCCGAGAGAAAGAAAGAGAGAAGGAGAAATATTAGAGAGAGCAAGATTTCAAAATTTCCATAAATGACAAGCTGGTCAATAATATCAGGAATAAATCTCAGTTGGTTTTCAATAAGCCGATCATTAAGAGTTGAAAACACAGGTCTGGGACAGGTAGGCGGTTCCATAACGCAGGCAGAACAGCTTGAAACTGGAATAGCAGGCAAGGCCCGGCGGACTGGGGACAGCAAGGAGTCACACGGCGGCAGTCCCGACGCATGGTCTAGGGCCCAGGTCGCTCCGAGAGAAGAAAGAGAGAAGGAGAAATTAGAGAGACCAAGATTTTCAAAATTTCCATAAATGACAAGCATGGTAATAATAATCAGGAATAAATCTCAGTTGGCTTTTCATAGCCGATATTAAGAGTTGAAACAGCAGGTCTGGGACAGGTAGGGGTTCATACCGCAGGCAGAACAGTTTGAAATGGAATAAGCAGCAAGGCCAGGCGGACTGGGGACAGAAGGAGTCAGGCCGCCGGTAGTCCGACGTATGGTCCTAGGGTCAGGTCCTCCGAGAGAAAGAAAGAGAGAAGGAGAAAATTAGAGAGAGCCAAGATTTTAAATGTTCATAAATGAACAAGCATGGTCAAATAATAATCAGGAATAAATCTCAGTTGGCTTTTCATAGCCGATCATTAAGAGTTGAAAACAGCAGGTCTGGGACAGGTAGGGGTTCCGTAACACAGGCAGAAAAGTTGAAACTGGAATAGCACGAAGGCCAGGCGGACTGGGGACAGCAAGGTGTCATCATGCCGGTAAGTCCTGACGTATGGTCTAGGGCTAGGTTTCAGAGGAAAGAGAGAAGAGAGAATTAGAGAGAGCATACTCTAAAATTCACACAGGACACTGGATAAGACAGGAGAGTACTCCAGGTCCAACTGACCTAGCCCGACACAAACTACTGCAGCATAAATACTGGAGGCTGAGAAGGAGCGGTCAGGAGACACTGTGGCCATCCGAAGACAACCCGGACAGGGCCAATAGGAAGGATATAACCCACCACTTTGCCAAAGCACAGCCCCGACCACTAGAGGGTAATCTCAACCACCAACTTACAATTCTGAGACAGGCAAGTATAGCCCAAAGGTTCACCACAGCACAACCAAGGGGGGGCGCCAACCCAGACAGGAAGATACGTCAGTAACTCACCACTCAAGTGACGCACCCCTCCTAGGGACGGCATGAAAGAGCACCAGCAAGCCAGTGACTCGCCCTGTAACGGGTTAGAGGCAGAGAATCCAGTGGAGAGAGGGGAACGGCCTGGCAGAGACAGCAAGGGCGGTTCGTTGCTCCAGAGCTTTCCGTTCACCTTCACACTCCTGGGCCAGGCTACACTCATCATATGACATACTGAAGAGATAAGTCTTCAGTAAAGACTTAAAGGTTGAGACCGAGTCTGGCGTCTCTCAACATGGGTAGGCAGACTGTTTCCATAAAAATGGAGATCTATAGGAGAAAGCCTGCTCGCTGTTTGCTTAGAAATTCTTACGGGACAATTAGGAGGCTGTCGTGCTTGTGACCGTAGCGTACGTTTGGTATGTACGGCAGGACCAACTCGGAAAAATAGGTAGGAGCAAGCCACATGTAACGCTTTATAGGTTAACAGTAAAACTTGAAATCAGCTTGCCTTACACGGCAGAGTGTAGGGAAGCTAGCACTGGAAGTAATATGATCAAATTTTTGGTTTATAGTCAGGATTTAGCAGCCGTATTTAGCTAACTGAAGTTTATTTTGTGCTTTATCCGGGTAGCCGGAAAGTAGAGCATGCAGTAGTCTAACCTAGAAGTACACATGCATGGATTAATTTTTCTGCATCATTTTTGGACAGAAATTTCTGATTTTAGATGTTACGTAGATCGGAAAAAAGGCTGTCCTTGAAACAGTCTTGATATGTTCGTCAAAAAAGAGAGTCAGGGTCAAGAGTAACGCCGAGGTCCTTCACAGTTTTATTTGAGACGACTTTAACCATCAAGATGAATTGTAGATTTACAGAAGATCTCTTTGTTTTCTTGGGACCTAGAACAAGCATCTCTGTTTTGTCGAAGTTTAAAAGTAGAAAGTTTTCAGCATCCACTTCCTTATGTCTGAAACACAGGCTTTCTAGCGAGGGCAATTTTGGGCTTCACCATGTTTCATTGAAATGTACAGCTGTGTTCATCCGCATAGCAGTGAAAGTTAACATTATGTTTCGAAACATCCCAAGAGGTAAAATATATAGTGAAAACAATAGTGGTCCTAAAACGGAACCTTGAGGAACACCGAAATGTACAGTTGATTTTGTCAGAGGACAGACCATTCACAGCGACAAACTGATATTTTTTCCGACAGGTAAGATCTAAACCAGGCCAGAACTTGTCCGTGTAGACCAATTTGGTTCAGTCTCTCCAAAAGAATGTTGTGGATCGATGGTGTCAAAGGCAGCACTAAGGTCTAGTAGCACGAGACAGATGCAGAGCCTCGGTCTGACGCCATTAAAAGGTCATTTACCACCTTCACAGTGCAGTCTCAGTGCTATGATGGGTCTAAAACCAGACTGAAGCATTTCGTATACATTGTTTGTCTCAGAAAGGCAGTGAGTTGCTGCGAACAGTTTTTTCTAAATCTTTGAGAGGAATGGAAGATTCGATATAGGCCGATAGTTTTTATATTTTCCGGGTCAAGGTTTGGCTTTTTCAGAAGAGGCTTTATGCACTTATTTAGTGAGTTTGGTACACATCCGTGGATAGAGAGTGTTTATTTGTTCACATAGGGGCCAAGACAGGAAGCAGCTCCTTCAGCAGTTTAGTAGGAATAGGATCCAGTATGCAGCTGAAGGTTTAGAGCCATGATTATTTCTCATCATTGTGTCAAGAGTATGATTACTAAAACACTTAAGTGTCTCTCGATCAGCCTCGCAGAGCTGTGCAGATCCAGGACAGCTAAGCCCTGGAGGAATACGCAGATTCAAAGAGGAGTCCGTAATTTGCTTTCTAATGGTCATGATCTTTTCCTCAAGAAGTTCATGAATTTATTACTGCTGAAGTGAAAGCATCCTCTCTTGGGAATGCTGCTTTTTAGTTAGTTTCGACAGTATCAAAAAGACATTTTGGATTGTTCTTATTTTCCTCGATTAAGTTGAAAAGTAGGATGAGCGAGCAGCAGTGAGGGCTCTTCGGTACTGCACGGTACTGTCTTTCCAAGCTAGTCGGAGACTTCCAGTTTGTGTGGCGCCATTTCCTTCCAATTTCCTGAAGCTTGCTTCAAAGCTCGGGTATTTTCTGTATCCAGGAGCTAATTTCTTATGACAAATGTTTTTCGTTTTTAGGGGTGCAACTGCATCTAGGGTATTGCAAGGTTAATGGTTCCTCAGTTAGTGGTTAATGATTTTTGTCTCTGACGTCCTTGGTGCGAGGATGAAGGGCATCAAGGAATTTTGTGTGTCTAATCAAACCCAAGTCCACTGTAAACTGAAGGTTGAATCAAACCTAGTCACCTCACATGGCAGGTCTGAATCAAACCAATGTCCACCTGGCACACTGGCAGGGTCTGAATCAAACCCCAATGTCCACCTGTCAACTGGAGGGTCTGAATTAAACCCAATATCCACCTGTACACTGCAGGGTCTGAATAAACCAATATCACTATTATACTTCTACACCAACACGGAGGCTGTGATACCTAGCACTACCTATTATACTAGCTAGCACCACTAAGGACGGTGTTGATACTAGCACTACCTATTATACTAGTAGCACACCTATTATACTTGCTAGCACCACACGGAGGCTGTTGATACTAGCACTACCATTATAGTTGTAGACCGACAACGTCGGGAGGCTGTTGATACCTAGCACTACCTATTATACTTGCTAGCACCACACGGGAGGCTGTTGATACCTAGCACTACCTATTATACTTGCTAGCGCCACACGAAAGCGAAGCTAGCGTGGTTATCCACATGTTTTACCAATAGTATAAACGCCCCGTTACCTGCAAGCTCTTCCTCAACAACAATGCATTATTCAATATCAAAAGTAAAGAAATGTTTTAAAAATGGAGGGACCCAAGACTAAAGATTCTATTTTAACAAACCAAACATAAATCTTATCAAACTCGCATGGTGCAGCTGAGTTGTGGGTGTCAGAAATAATGTAGCTATTTTTACAGCAGGAATTCTGATAAATAAGTTGTAGCTGTGACGAGGGCTTTACCTCTCACTGGCCAATGAAAACATGTTCCCAACCTTTTCATGTGGTTGCATCAAGTTGTGTATTTACGGTGTTTGATGTTGTGTTGTCATAACCTCCGGGAGGAGAGCATAGATGTTTATCCTGGGAGATTCCATGCCAGCGGAGCCTGGAAATATTTGTCAGAACAATCAGAGATATTAAAAATATTTTCAGGCTAGGCTGGTGTGTGTCTGTGCATAATGTGTGGACAGTCATGAAGCTCCCGACGAACAGTTATTGTGCTGACGTTGCTTCCAGTGGCAGTTTGGAACTCGGTAGTGAGTGTTGCAACCGAGGACAGACAATTTTTACCAGCTACGGTCCCGTTCTGTAAGCTTGTGTGGCCTACCACTTCGCGGCTGAGTCATTGTTACTCCTAGACGTTTCCACTTCACAATAACAGCACTTACAGTTGACCGGGGCAGCTCAAGCAGGGCAGAAATTTGACAAACAGACTTGTTGGAAAGGTGGTATCCTATGACTGTGCCACGCTGAAAGTCATTGAGCTCTTCAGTAAGGCCATTCTACTGCCAATGTTTTCCTATGGAGATTGCATGGCTGTGTGCTCGATTTTATACACATGTCAGCAATGGGTGTGGCTGAATTAGCCGAATGTAAACTTAAGTTAACAAAAAATGTATTGGTTCTGCAATGTTGAAAATCCTACAAGGTGTGGAGACCACCAATTTCAACTTATTTCAGAAGAAATAGGTCATTATTTAAGAAAGGTTCAAGGGTGCCAATATGTTTATCTGCAACTGTATCCAATCAAATTAATTTAGCAATATCCAAATCATATTTCAAATCCAATTCAAGAGGTTTCAATTGCAAAATTCCATTCATCTATATAACAACTTCATAGACTATCAAATCAAATTTTATTAGTCACATGCAGCGAATACAACAGGTGTAGATCTTACAGTGAAATACTGAATACAACAGGTGTAGACCGTACAGTGAAACACTTACTTAAAAGCCCTAACCAACAATGCAGTTAAAAAATCAACAACAAAAAAAAGTACTTAAAAAATACGAATGAGAAATAAAAGTAACAAAATAACTAAAAAGCAGCAGTGAAATATTAAGAGACATCTTGTCCAGGAGAAGAACTGAATAGACTAGAGTCCTGTTACTATACTGTGGTACTGTATAGAGTAGAGTCCTGTTACTATACTGTGGTACTGTATAGACTAGACTCCTGTTACTATACTGTGGTACTGTATAGACTAGACTCCTGTTACTATACTGTGGTGACTGTATAGACTAGAGTCCTGTTACTATACTGTGGTACTGTATAGACTAGAGTTCCTGTTACTATACTGTGGTCGCTCTGGATAAGAGCGTCTGCTAAATGACTTAAATGTAAATGTAATGTAAATGTACTGTATAGACTAGACTCCTGTTACTATACTGTGGTACTGTATAGACTATAGTCCTGTCCAGAAACAGTAGATAGAGTCCTGTTACTATACTGTGGTACTGTATAGACTAGACTCCTGTTACTATACTGTGGTACTGATAGACTAGAGTCCTGTTACTATACTGTGGTACTGTATAGACTAGAGTCCTGTCCAGAAACAGGAGATAGACTCCTGTTACTGTACTGTGGTACTGTATATACTGAGTCCTGTTACTATACTGTGGTACTGTATAGACTAAAGTCCTGTCCAGAAACAGGAGATAGACCCTGTTACTGTACTGTGGTACTGTATATACTAGAGTCCTGTTACTATACTGTGGTACTGTATAGACTAAAGTCCTGTCCAGAAACAGGAGATAGAGTCCTGTTACTATACTGTGGTACTGTATAGACTAGAGTCCTGTTACTATACTGTGGTACTGTATAGACTAGAGTCCTGTCCGGAAACAGGAGATAGAGTCCTGTTACTATACTGTGGTACTGTATAGACTAGAGTCCTGTTACTATACTGTGGTACTGTATAGACTAGAGTCCTGTTACATACTGTGGTACTGTATAGACTAGAGTCCTGTTACTATACTGTAGTACTGTATATACTAGAGTCTTGTTACTGATACCTGGTGGTAACTGGAATAGACTAGAGTCCTGTTACTATACTGTGGTACTGTATAGACTAGAGTCCTGTTACTATACTGTGGTACTGTATAGACTAGAGTCCTGTCCAGGGGAAGTACTTGTACATTAAGCTGCCTCACTACAGAAACAGCTCTTGCTACTATGAGCCGTTCTGGCTCAGACAAGCCAAAGCTACTTATTTACTTATATAATAAGTTCCATTTAGCAATATCCAAATCATATTATGAACAACATCAGAGGGTTTATACTTGTATACAACCAATCAAAGTTCATAATGAAAACAAAATACACATTTAAAAATATTTAATGTGATTTTAGATCAAGATGAATAAACAACAGAAACAGGCCTGTTGTTTTGGTCAGATTCTCATGTCTGATTTCATTTAAACAATATGATTTAATGTGACAAACAAAAACACAAATTCTCAGTCAAAAACACAAGTCAGAACAAAGCCTCTCTATTCTCTCATGTGATTTCAGGTCCTCTGACTGGGAAAATGTCTTTCCACACTGGGAGCAGTGGTACGTCTTCTCCTCCTGTGTATGTATTCTTTCATGCTTATTCAGATGCCTTAACCTGTTAAATCTCTTTCTACACAGGGAGCAGTGGTACGTCTTATCCCCTCCTGTGTGTGTCCTCTCATGCCTTGTCAGACCCCCTAACTTGGTAAAACTCTTTCCACACAGGGAGCATTGGTAGAGCTTTTCTTGTGTGTGTCCCCTCTCATGCTTTTTCAGACTCGTTAACCACCTAAAACTCTTTTCACACTGGGAACAGTGGAAGGGCTTTTCTCCTGTATGTATTCTCTCATGTGCTTTCAGGTGTAGTAATCAGGTAAAACTATTTCCACAGTAGGAGCAGTGGTGTCGTCTCGCTGGTTTGGGCGTCTCTGTGTCTGGTTCCTCTGAAGGACTCTTTCTGCTGTCAGAGTGAGAGTCTGGTCTCTCTCCTGCCAAAGACAGAGTCATTTGTTTAATACTAAAGAGAGACCTGAATGAAATCTCCACATAATAAAACTGTTTTCCTATGTGGTTTAATCCAGACTAGATCCCTCAATAACCCGAGGTCAGTCTTCACAACATTACATCATTAAAAATATACTTGGTGACGGTAAGATTTAAAAACAAATGATGTAGAGCTCCAAATCTAATTTCTCAGGGAATGTCATGTTTATAGGCTGAGCAGAGCTCTATAATAATAGATAATGTCATGTTTATAGGCTGAGCAGATATCTATAATAATAGATCATGTCATGTTTATAGGCTGAGCAGAGCTCTATAATAATAGATAATGTCATGTTTACAGGCTGAACAGAGCTCTATAATCATAGATATTGTCATGTCTATAGGCTGAACAGAGCTCTATAATAATAGATAATGTCATGTTTATAGGCTGAGCAGAGCTCTACAATAATAGATAATGTCATGTTTATAGGCTGAACAGAACTCTATAATAATAGATAATGTCATGTGTATAGCCTGAGCAGAGCTCTATAATCATAGATAATGTCATGTTTATATGCTGAGCAGAGCTCTATAATAATAGATAATGTCATGTTTTAGGCTGAGCTCTATTATCTGTCTATAGCTTGACAACATTCATCTGTATTCGTGATATGTATTATCTAACACTCACAATTTCTTTCCTTTTTGGTTACTAAGCAGTTATATCAACATTTAGCAACTACGTTAAACTAGCAACATTAGCAAACCTGTTAGCTATATTTCAGAGGTTAAAAGTTGTATATTAAATTAAATGTGTCACGCAGTCAAATTTTATAATATACAGAATGTCGCACAAAATGTGTACATATTACTCTTTTGAAAACTCTCAAAACCTAACTTAACTACAACCTAACTTAACTACAACCTAATTTGACTAAAACCTAACTTAACTAAAACCTAACTTAACTTCCATGAATTACAATGAAAATCGGTGGTCAGCTAGTTAGAAGGGTGTATGTAGTCGTAGTTAATATTATTATTGTTTCTTGTTGACTATTTTAATTGAAATCATTCACGGTAAGGTAGTTATGTTGGATAAATAAAACACATAAGAAGCCGTATGTATCTTACATTAAAGGGCCAATGCAGCCGTTTTTAATCTCAACATCAAATCCTTTCTGGTTAACGATGAAGTAGCTTCCTGGTTATGTTTTCAAAAATGTCCACTGTCTGGGTGTTCACTCCCCCCACGGGTTACTATAGCAACACACATCACCCCCCACGGGTTACTATAGCAACACACATCCCGTGTCATTTATATCTTGTTTGTCAATTCTGAGTGACATTAAAGATGTGATTTTGCTTGTAAATCCATTGTTAAGGTTTTGTTGGTGACCCGCTCTTTGGTGGTATACACATCTTACAGTGTAGTTATCAATTCCTACATTAAATAATAACACATTCAAGCATAAACATTCAGTAGAACGCTGCTTTAAAAACATGCATTAGTTCAACAATAGTTTGTGCTCCTGTTTTTAAGACAGTACTTACTGGTCTTAATCAGATCGCCTGTCTCCCCCTGTTCTTGTTCTTCATTCTCCTCCTTCAATGTGACAGTTATCTCTTCCCCCTTCACTCCAAAAACGGCATCCTCCTCTTTCTCTTCATCCTCTTCTTTTACTGTAACACCCTCCTCCTCTTTCACTCTGAACGCGTCTTCCTCTTCTTTCGTGGAGAAAAGTTGTTGTTTTTTCTCTCGTAAAGTTACACTGGGTACATGGGCCACATAAATAATTACCGTCCAGCACTTTGTCTAGGAAGGTACTGTTCCTAGGCCGTCATTGTAAATAACAAGTTCTTAACTGACTGGCCTAGTTAAATAAAGGTTAAAAAAAGAGAGAATATGTTCCATCATCCATTGCATACCTACTTGTATTGTCTGTTTATTTTATACCTGCTATGTAAAAGAGACAGAAGAATGCACAATGGTCAAAGCTATCTGGGATTCTTGGGACATCTCTACCCTAAACCCTAACCTTAACCCCCTACCGTAACCATTTTAAATGTCAACTTCAATGGGCTAGGGACATCCCAAGGATGTATCTCTACCTGAAAATACATGATCCAAGTGATTGATAGTTGGTATTCAGCAGTCATAAAGCCTTATTTACTTTAATGAACTACTAAAATAGTGATTTTGTCCGACAGCAGCTCTAAACTTTGACTGACTGATCCATTCATCCTTCCATCCCTCAGCCTTCCTCTCCTCTGAAGACCCAGTGAGGGTGGAGCTCAGTCAGAGAGCTGTTGAGGGACTGGTTATGAAGAACACTTCTACAGCCAGAGAGGGTGAGAGGTCAAACGTTTTTTAGATGGTAAATATTTTTTCTTCAAATCAAAGCAAATCTAATTTTATTTGTCACATACACATGGTTAGCAGATGTTAATGCGAGTGTAGCGAAATTCTTCTGCTTCTAGTTCCGACCATGCAGTAATATCTAACAAGTAATCTAACCTAACAATTTCACAACAACTACCTTATACACACGTGTAAAGGAATGAATACGAATATGTACATAAAAATATATGAATGAGTGATGGCCGAACGGCATAGGCAAGATGCAGTAGATGGTATAGAGTACAGTATATACATATGATATATAAATAATATATTATATAAAGTGGCATTGTTTAAAGTGGCTAGAGTTGAGTCAGTATGTTGGCAGCAGCCACTCAATGTTAGTGATGGCTGTTTAACAATCTGATGGCCTTGAGATAGAAGCTTGGTTTTTCAGTCTCTCGGTCCCTTGCTTTGATGCACCTGTACTGACCTCGCCTTCTGGATGATAGCGGGGTGAACAGGCAGTGGCTTGGGTGGTTGTTGTCCTTGATGATCTTTATGGCCTTCCTGTGACATCGGGTGGTGTAGGTGTCCTGGAGGGCAGGTAGTTTGCCCCCGGTGATGCGTTCTGCATCTACTACCTCTGGAGAGCCTTACGGTTGTGGCGGAGCAGTTGCCGTACCAGGCGGTGATACAGCCCGACAGGATGCTCTCGATTGTGCATCTGTAGAAGTTTGTGAGTGCTTTGGTGACAAGCCGAATTTCTTCAGCCTCCTGAGGTTGAAGAGGCGCTGCTGCGCCTTCTTCACACCTGTCTGTGTGGGTGGACCAATTCAGTTTGTCCGTGATGTGACACCGAGGACTTAAACTTTCCCAACCTTCTCCACTACTGACCCGTCGATGTGGATGGGGGTGCTCCCTCTGCTGTTTCCTGGAAGTCCACAATTCATCTCCTTTGTTTTGTTGACGTTGAGTGTGAGGTTATTTTCCTGACACCACACTCCAAGGGCCCTCACCTCCTCCCTGTAGGCCGTCTCGTCGTTGTTGGTAATCAAGCCTACCACTGTAGTGTCATCCGCAAACTTGTATTGAGTTGGAGGCGTGCATGGCCCGCAGTCGTGGGTGAACAGGGAGTACAGGAAGAGGGCTCAGAACGCACCCTTGTGGGGCCCCAGTGTTGAGGATCAGCGGGTGGAGATGTTGTTACCTACCCTCACCACCTGGGGGCGGCCAGTCAGGAAGTCCAGGACCCAGTTGCACAGGGCGGGGTCGAGACCCAGGATAAGGATTGATTGAATATGTCCATAAACACACCAGCCAGCTGGTCTGCGCATGCTCTGAGGACGCGGCTAGGGATGCCGTCTGGGCCTGCAGCTTTGCAAGGGTTAACATGTTTAAATGTTTTACTCACGTTGGCTGCAGTGAATGAAGGAGAGCCCGCAAGCCGTGTCAGTGGCACTGTATTGTCCTCAAAGTGAGAAAATAAGTTGTTTAGTTTGTCTGGGAGCAAGACATCCTCGTCCGCGACGGGGCTGGTTTTCTTTTTTGTAATCCGTGATTGACTGTAGACCCTGCCACATACCTCTCGTGTCTGAGCCGTTGAATTGCAACTCTAATTTGTCTCTATACTGACGCTTAGCTTTTTTGATTGCCTTCGGAGGGAATAGCTACACTGTTTGTATTCGGTCATGTTTCCGGTCACCTTGCCCTGATTAAAAGCAGTGGTTCGCGCTTTCAGTTTTGCGCGAATGCTGCCATCAATCCACGGTCTCTGGTTTGGGAATGTTTTAATATTTATGTCCCCTTAGCGGTTCATCAGATGAGCAAAAGGGAATATGTTCCATCATCTATGTTTATTTACGTTTGTCCACTGATTGATTGTCCACTGATATTGATTAAATTTCTCACCCCTTTTGGCTGTAGGAAAATAAATTTCCCCTCAGGCACACACATTTGTTCTTTGAAATTATTAAGGTAATTTGTGTAAAATGTACTTTTCCCCACTCATTCACCCCATCTCTTTATATTGAATATTTATATTGAGTGGCCTGACTGCATCCAGACTATGTCAAAGGCCCATCCTGGTAGATCTGAACCTAATGCAGTTTGGAGTGATCAGATGACAGAAGTCACATTTAGGTGCCAGGTGTAACTGAGGCCATAGATGCTCCATATCCATTACTTTGAGTGTTTTATATAATATGACTAAATGTGTTTCTGTGTTACCAGTCAAGAAATGGAACGGCAAGACCACAGAACATGACATAATCAGAGCTGTGGGAGACCACCTCAAGCCCCTGGTAGAGCCGGGGGTGGTGTTTACCACTTCACCACGCCTTCAGCAGGCTGGAAAAGTGGGATTGATACTGTTTGATCCAGTAGTTGAATCCTTTGACGTATTGTTGATTTCAAAACATTTCAGTTTCAACAAATGAACTGGGTTGGTTGAAAAATGATAAACGTACATACTATGCACTATTTTAACATAGTGGTAGATATACTGTTTTTCATACATTTGTTCTTTGGTTTAGCAAGAGTCTGTTGATTGTCAGTCATTGGGTTCATTTGTCTTACAATATGTTCAAATCAAATCAAGCTTTATTTATACAGCACATTTCAGACACGGATACAACACAACGGATTCACAGGAAAAAAAKCATGAAAATAAACAGAAACATTTAGTACACAAACAATAACTGAAAGACTAATGAGCATTCTTAAGAAATGCCATTGATTAAAATATTAATTGGATGCAATATCCAACCCAAAGATATAAGCTTGTTTTTTAGGAGGGGTTCTGAAAGACACTGAGGGTGTCCACTGAAAGTTGACTAGTAACAACAACTGGGACCTAAAAGACACCCACCATGAGACCCACTTAATCTAGAAGAGGAAAACAAAAGAAAAACCCACACCAAACTTAAAGACAGGAAGCAAACCAAAAAGGTGGAGCAACTAAAGGTGTTGACTCTCCACATCTATCAAGACAACTGGAGCACTGGGCCAGACACTCTTAAATAGAACCTGGACCAGCTCAGGTGAAACACCTTCCCACTAACGAGATGGACAAGCCAGCACAGGTGTAACACATACTGACTAACGAGGTGACACCAATCAGTGCGTCCTTATTGCTGACGAGCTATAGGTGCTAACGAGCTATAGGTGCTAACGAGCTATACGTGCTAACGAGCTATACGTGCTAACGAGCTATACGTGCTAACGAGCTATACGTGCTAACGAGCTATACGTGCTAACGAGCTATACGTGCTAACGTCCAAACATAAATGGAAAAACCAAAGACTGTAACACCTTCCCCCTTAAGACAAAAAATATATCCTACATTTATGACTCAATTTATTAGGATTGTTAATTAATAAAATTGATTATAGACCGATTTATTATACTGAGTCCATGTGTATAGGCTGCAAGTATGTTGAAATTTAAAATAAATATTTTCAACTAAAACCAAACTTATATTGTACGTCGGTCATAGTCTTATTTTCAACGACATTTTGCTAGGTGGGATATCCCCAATGTCACAGTTTTAAAGTGTCCAAATCAATAGTCCAAATGCAGAAACAGTTTGTGGTAAATTGAAAACCTAAACGTAAAATGTACTATAAACACAAACATCTGCCACAATAATCATATTACTTAAACAAGCACCTTATAAACTGCACAAGCACCAGAAACGCTGTTGTTTTGACAAGTAGCAATAAATCACTGATATCGATTAGGGGGGAAATCCGGTTGTAGGTGCTGTTGAAACTAACAACTAAACAAAACACATGGAAATGGGAGATATATTTTATCTCGCTGGTTTGAGGACAACCTGCAGAAGACAGTCAGCTACATTTTGGAGTGATGCATTTAAATTTAGGGGTCGCTAAACAAAGGAACGCAACACTTATTTGTCATCACTCATCGATATCATGTTGAAATCAATTGTGCCGAGAGGAGGGAGATGAGGTTGCACATCCTGTTAAAACTAACAGCTCAAAAACCACACGGAATCTGTGAATAATGTGTACAAACCTGGTTAGAGGACAATTTGTAGATAACAGCTCGCTACATTTTGAAGTGTTGCATTTTGATTCAAGTGGGTCGCCAACGTGGTAAGTTTAACACAACTCTGTTGTTGTTAGTCACTTTTTGTTAAATCTCATAAATAGTACTCTTCCAATTCAGAGCCTGGATTTCCCCCCTGAGGCTAATATCCATATCATGTTAAAATCAATAGAACAGGGGGGAAACGTTTAGGGTTCTACACTATGACATCATTAAAATACTCCTACTACAATGTTAAAACATTCTACATTGTGACATTATT
>NW_019944316.1:16303-21950 GCF_002910315.2 Salvelinus sp. IW2-2015 | reverse complement strand
AACTCCTTCATGTATTTTCTGATGTTTGATCAGAGATCTTTTATCAGAGTATCTCTTCCCACATTGATCACAGCTATAAGGTTTCTCTCCTGTGTGTGTTCTCTGGTGTGATATCAGGTTGCTTAGCTGAGTAAAACTCTTCCCACATTGAGTACAGCTATAGGGTTTCTCTCCTGTGTGTGTTCTCTGGTGTCGAGTCAGAATGCTAGATGCAGCAAAACTCCTCCCACATTGACCACAGCTATAAGGTTTCTCTCCTGTGTGTGTTCTCTGGTGTAATGTCAGATGGTAAGATTGAACAAAACTCTTCCCACATTGATCACAACCATAAGATTTCTCTCCTGTGTGTGTTCGTCGTGTAATGTCAGATGGGTAAGATTGAACAAAACTCTTCCCACATTGATCACAGCCATAAGATTCTCTCCCTGTGTTGGTTCTCTTGGTGCACTGTCAGATTGCTAGATGCAGCAAAACTCTTGCCACACTGACCACAGCTAAAGGGTTTCACATCCTGTGTGTATTCTCTGGTGCACTGTCAGTTCTCCAGATAGACCAAAACTCTTCCCACATTGATCACAGCTATAAGATTTCTCTCCTGTGTGTGTCTCTTGTGCGGTCAGAATTGTTAGATGCCATAAAACTCTTCCCACATTGATCACAGCTATAAGGTTTCTCTCCTGTGTGTGTTTCTCTTGTGTTGAGTCAGAATGTTAATTAATACAAAACTCTTCCCACATTGATCACAGCTATAAGGTTTCTCTCCTGTGTGTGTTCTCTGGTGTTTAGTCAGACGTCCAGACTCAGTAAAACTCTTCCCACATTGACAACAGCTATACGGTTTCTCTCTTGTGTGTGTTCTCTTGTGTGATGTCAGATTGCCAGATTGAACAAAACTCTTCCCACATTGATCACAGCTATAAGGTTTCTCTCCTGTGTGGATTCTCTGATGAATTTTAATGCCTGATGAGGTGAATGTCTTCCCACAGTCAGAGCAGCAGTGAGTTCTCTTCCCTTTGGATCTTTGCAGGTGTTTCTTGAGYTGTTCTGATCTGGAGAGACTCTTCTCTGCCTCCTCAGCATCATGAGGTTGTTGAGGCTCCCCAGAGGATCCACGACTGTCCCCCCTCTCTCCTGTATGAATGACAAAGTCAGACAGAGGGTTAAAGGCCCACAACAGTAGAAATTCATTGTATATTTGAGGTAAAAGGTGATGCCCAGATCATACCCATGAAGTTGTACAACAATTGATGTCTGTTAAATTATTTGACAATTAAGACAGTCAACTTAGCAACAATCATATTTTGTCTTGTTTTCACACTAGTGGTAACTAGAAATAAGTTATTAAAATTGTTGAAATCCTAAGCACTGTGCCAGACGACTTTTGGTCTCGAATATAGGCCCCTTTCTATGTTAGCTAAAATTGCAGCACGAGGGCAATGCGAACACAATTTGATTGCAGAAACACCTCCCTGCTAATGAGGAAACCGCTAGTTATGGATGTAGTATATCTGCCTGGAGCAAAAATGGTGAGCGAAGATTGTAGTTTTTCACAATGTATTCTGAATATTACAGCGCAAGATCAGGAGTGCTACTCAGGAGTATTCTCATAGGCTGACAGCAAAAATAGCCTAATTTTCCAGGTTGCTTATAAGGGCATTTCACATTAAATATGGATTAGAATTGTAGGGCTTGAATCACGTGCTTAATATGTTTGTGTTATTGTCGCAAATCATCTGATTTATAGTTAAACACTTCAACTAGTAAAATGCTCTTTGGCTAGCTTTTCCATCAGCCTGACAATAAGGGTTCGTACACTAGGTTTTTAAACAATTGGCCCATAAATTCACCTAACAATAACATAGACCTAATGTATGACCCATAACTTCACCTAACAACATAGACCTACTGTAGGACCCAAAACATCACCGAACAACATAGGACCCAAAACTTCACCTAACAACAACATAGACCTACTGTAGAACCCAAAACTTCAACTAGCAAAAACACAGGACCCATAACTTCACCTAACAACAACATAGACCTCTATACGACCCATAACTTCACCTAACAACAACATAGACCTACTGTTGATAGAATACTTTATATGTTTAAAATAATGACTAAAGTATTCCACCCTGAAAACTGTAGAACTGTATGACGTGTTAAGATCATAAGACTATAATCTGATGATGATGTGTGTGTTGGAGAAGACTTGTAAATAGTATTCATTTATTGAGTTAATGTTGAACAATAGAAGGGAACATTCAACATTTGTGATTTAAGTGTGTTTCAAAGTAGGTTAGAGAAATATTGACGGTTAGGAGGGAACATGTCTGTGGGGGTTTGTAGGAAACAAGTTGATCTATTTCTCTGAAGAAATAGGCGAGACTGAGCTCCGAGAAGGGAAGTAAGCCAGGCGCTGCGAAACCACAGAGGTTTTCTGTTTTGAGCTAGACTTGTCAGTTGCAGACATGAAGATAGAGGAACCCGGTTAGACAGAAGGAGCTATCAAAGTAGAACATTGTGACAGAGTTAGAGAAGAGGAGGGGCATTTATAAAGTGTCATGGTATAACCAAATGTGAGGTATAAAAGGCTATGTGCATTGTATGATTTTCAGAGAGCTCTCTGAATAAAGGACTGATCTATTGCAGACTGAGACTTTGTCTAATTCTTCATTAACCAGAACCTTACAACCTCTGGGAATTGGTCAAAGCTTGAGTGATAGTTGAGTTCAACCATTGAGATAGCAAAATTCTCGTGACAGAAAGACCTCGGCGTTACTCTGGTCCCCGATCTCTCTTTTGACGAACATATCAAGACTAGAGGTCGACCGATTAATCGGAATGGCCGATTAATTAGGGACGATTTCACGTTTTCATAACTATCGGAAATCTTTATTTTTGGACACCGATTTGGCCGATTATTATTATTATTATTATTATTTTTACACCTTTATTTAATCTTTATTTAACTAGGCAAGTCAGTTAAGAACACATTCTTATTTTCAATGATGGCCTAGGAAAGGTGGGTTAACTGCCTCGTCCAGGGGCAGAATGACAGATTTTCACCTTGTCAGCTAGGGGGATTCAATCTTGCAACCTTACAGTTAACTAGTCTAACGCAATGCTATGACTGTCGTAAAAACTACTTCCCAAATTGAGATCTCAACACTACTGAGATTTTCTCCTGTGTGTGTTCTCTGGTGTAAGTCAGATGCTTGTAGTTCAAAACTCTTCCACATTGATCCAACTATATAGGTTTCTCTCCTGTGTGTGTTCTCTGGTGTGAAGTCAGATTGCTTAGATGAGCAAAACTCTTCCCACATTGACACACAGTAATAGGTTTCTCTCCTGTGTGTGTTTCTCTGGTGTGATGTCAGATGCAGATTCAAACAAAACTCTTCCCACATTGACCACAGCTCATAAGGATTTCTCTCTGCTGTTTGTGTGTTTCTCTGGTGACAGTCGAGAGCAAGATGAACAAAACTCTTCCACATTGACAAGCTATAAGGTTTACTCTCCTGTGTGTTTCTCTCGGTGACGTCAGATGAGTAGATGAAACACTCTTCCCACATTGACCACAGCCTATAAGGTTTCTCTCCTGTGTGTGTTCTCGTCGGTGTGTATGCAACTGCAGATCTTCCAAACTCGTCCACAGTGACCATCAGCTTCATAAAAATGAGATTTTCCTCCTGTGTGTATTCTCTGGTGCACTGTCAGTTCTCAGATAGAACCAAAACTCTTCCCACATTGATCCACAGACTATAGATTTCTCTCCTGTGTGTTCTCTTGGTCGAGTCAGAATGTTAGATGCATTAAAACTCTTCCCCACATTGATCACAGATAAGGTTTCTCTCCTGTGTGTTCTCTTGTGTTGAGTCAGAATGTTGAGATTAATACAAACTCTTCCCACATTGATCACAGCTATAAGGTTTCTCTCCTGTGTGTATTTGTTTACTCTGTTACTAGTACAGATTGCCAGATTGACCAAAAACTCTTTCCCACATTGACACACGATATAAGGTTTCTCTCCTGTGTGTGTTCTCTGTGTGTGAAGTCAGATCAGTAAAAGTACAACCTCTCCCACATTGACAACAGCTATACGGTTTCTCTCTTGTGTTGTTTCTCTGGTGTGATGTCAGATTGCCAGATTGAACAAAACTCTTCCCACATTGATCACAGCTATAAGGTTTCTCTCCTGTGTGTCTTTTCTGTGATGATTAAGCTTCAATGATGAAGGGATGTCCCTTGCCCACACCGTCAGATAGCAGCATTGAGATATCTCTGTCCCTTTGGGTATCTTTAGGCTGTGGTTTCTGAGGGTTTACGAATGGGAGAGTACTCTTCTCTGCCCTCGTGAGCACATTTATTGAGGTTTGTTGAGGCGTATCCCAAGAGGTTCCCACGATATGATCTCCGCTCTCTCCTGTGTGAACACAAAGTTCCTCAGACAGTAGTTGATGAGGCCCAAACAGTCAGAAATATTCATTAGTAGGTAAAAGGGTGATGCGCTACAGATCATGACCATGAAGGTTGTACAACATTGATGTCTGTTTGAAGGTAAAAATTATTTGACATATCTGATTTAAAATGAGCAACAAAGTCATATGTATTTTGGTCAAACAATAATGTCACATTAGTATAGTAACTATCGTAGAGGAGAGTTGTAAGACTAGAAATAAGTTATTCATCCGTTGCGTTGACTTACTGCCGTACTCAGGTTGTGCCGAGCACGACGTTTGAGGAGCTCTTCGAATATAGGACCCCGTGACTCCTGTTGTTAGCTAAAATTGTGGTCACGTAGCGGGCATGCGCAACAATTTTGAATCTCGCGCAACAAGCCTCCTGCATAACATGAGGAAACCGGATAGTAAATGGACTGTAAGTATAATTGGTAATGAGGAAACGCACTAGTTATGGATGAGTATATCTGGTCATGAGGAAACCACTAGTTATAAGGATGTAAGTATATCTGCTAATGAGGAACCCACTAGTTATTGGATTTAGCTCATAGTCTCGGCTCAATGCACGGAAACTAGTTATGGATGTAAGTATATCTGGTAATGAGGAAACCACTAGTTATGGATGTGAGTATATCTGTTGATAATGAGAGAAACACTAGTTATGGAATGTAGTAATATCTAGGTAATGAGGAAAACCATAAGTTAATAGGATCGTGGGTATATCTGGTAGCGAGGAAACCACTAGTATGGATGTAGTTTATTCTGGTAATTGAGGAAACACTAGTTATGGATTGTAGTATAGCTCTGGGATGAGGAAACCACCCTATATATGGATAGTAAATCATGGCCCCTAGGACGCAAAATGGTGAGAAAATAGACTTTGTAGTTTTTTTTCAGCAATGTTATTTCTTGAATGTGCATATGGGGAAAAGCTCATCGGGAGTAAGCCTCCATTTCCACGCGCGTATTGGCTTTATTGCAGTGCATTGATTTCAACTACTATCGTGGATTAATCAATTATAACAATTCTTAAACCAAATGATTAAAATTGAAAAATGATGCAAGATGAATTTATCCATCGCATTTGTATTCTAGGTTAGAACTACTGGCGAATGCTCTCATCTTTTCGCTTACCCGGCATTATAAGCACTAAAATAAATCCTTCAGTGTAGTGGCTAAATATG
>NW_019944316.1:0-16278 GCF_002910315.2 Salvelinus sp. IW2-2015 | reverse complement strand
GCTTAACCACTGATTAATTTGACATTACCACGAGGAGCTCCCTGTTAATCGAATCATTAAGCAAGAGTAGTTGCTAGTAGCATTAAATGATCTATAAAAAATAATCAAGATCAATCCAGTCAATTATATAGTTAACTCACATGGGTTGGATATATTATTAGTTTATTAGCGTGTCCCGCGTTGCTTTAATCGAATAGAAGATAGCAGATCGGTTGCTCAATGTGTATCCTAAACCGATAAACATTAATGTATTTCTTAAATAATACAGCGAAGTATATATTTTTAAACTATGCATATTAAGATAAAAGAAATCCAGGGTTAGGCAGAAAAGCAATATTAACCCGGTCGAATTGTTTCACTTCTCTTGGCGTCATTGCACGCAGGAGTCAGTGTATACGCAGACAGTTTGGGCCGCTAATTTGCCAGAATTTTACGTAATTTGACATAAACATTGAAGGTGTGCAATGTAACAGGAATATTTTAGACTTATGATGCCACCGAGATAGAAAATATGGACGGTTCCTTTTTCAACTGAAAGAAGTAACGTCGTTGTTTTCGAGATGTGTTTCCGGATTTCGGCCATATTAATGACCTAAGGCCGTAATTTCTTGTGTTATTATGTTAAACTAAGTCTTAAGATTTGATAGAAGCAGTCTGACTGAGCGGTGGTAGGCAGCAGCAGGCTCAGTAAGCATTCATTCAAAACAGCACTTCGTGCATTTTTTGCCAGCAGGCTCTTCCGTTGTGCGTCAAGCATTCGCTGTTATGACTTCAAGCTTAGTCATTAATCCATTGATGCAACTCCCGGAGATTAGGCTTCCGATATCCGGTGTGGAAAAGTGTGGAAACTTATCATTCTCTAAGTAAAACAAGGATCGTGTTTATTCTTATCATGAAATACGGAACACTGTGAATGGGCTAGCTACGGTTCCATATTTTATCTAGACTGTTGAGCGGGTGGCTTCCAATAAGTCTAAATGTATTCCTCGCACCATTGACAACCTTCAAGGTTATGTCGCCTATAATTACGATAAAATTGAGCGCATCAAACGTTCGCCGGTCAACTGGCGTCTGAGACTGTGCGGAGTGTTGTCCTCACACTTCTCGTACTCTCGCTCGCGTTGACTAGGGTAACATGTGCACTTGCACAGTAGACGAGAGTGACATCAGACTCTGTTCTCTGAGCTCGTGTTTCCAATATTGGTTCCCTGCTGAAGGCAACTCCAGGATTTCTTTTAGCTAAATATGCAGGTTTAAAAATAGGTTAGGAGCTGAATTAGGCAGTGTCAGCGGTATCTCAGTATGGTCGCATTTTAAGATATTACTAGTATACGCACATGATGTTATGGTTAGTACACATTGGAGCAACGAATACGCACCGCATCGATTATAAAGCAACGCAGGACACGCTAGATAAACTAGTAATATCATCAACCATGTGTAGTTAACTAGTGATAATGACTGATTGATTGATGTTTTTATAAGATCAGTTTAATGCCTTAAGCTAGCAACTTACCTTGGCTTTAATGCATTTCGATGTTAACAGTGGAGGCTCCTGCGAATATATAAGTAAATGCAATGTAATCAGGATGTGTGCAGCTAGTCGTTAGAAGACTAAGTTCTTAAATAACGTCTCAAAAGGGTTGCATTAAAGTGAATTGATAACATACACAACTCGTAGCTGGACAAGGTGAAAATCTTATCTTGTCATTCTGCCTCATACGTAGAGAGGAGCAGAATGGACAGTATTACAACCCATACATCTCCTTTCCTAGGCTCATCTCAATGAAATATAAGCAATGTTCATCATAATCGCACTCATTAGATCTCTATGTTTAATACGCTATTAAATAATAGAAGTTGTGAAAAGGACTTTCAATATGTGAATTTAAATAAAAGTATAAACCACTCGGGCCCATTTACAATCTGATTCTTATCACGAAATAATCATAGAAAGCATAAGGTATCTTCCTCAAGCGTGTTAAGGTCTTATATTTTGTAAACATCGGTCGACAATAATCTTTCCCTATACTTAACATTTACTTCTCCGTCTTCATTCGATTAAACATCTTGTGTTTCTTTGCCATAGTGTTCATGATATGTCAGATCCAACAAGAGAAGAGTTGAATCACGATGTGTTGCACCAGTTAAGTTATTAACGTTTGCACAGAGGCGCTAAATCTTGATTCTTTCTACTGGAGAAATTTTTGCATTATTCTACGTTAATGATAATGTTCATTTCGAACATCAGACTATTATGTGTCACTCAAGCTTTGACCAATGCCTCAAATTAGTGAATGTGATTTTGGTCAAAAGGATCAATGTGAACAGGATAAATAAAAGAACAAAGCTCTCGAGGTGCTGCAATAGATCAGTTCCTTTATTCATGCGAATAGTGCATACTCTCTCTCCAATGCACATAGCCTGTATCTCATACCTCTACATATATTTGTGGTCCTCCAGGATATAGTGGTATCGGTTATCTCCCATCGACATTGACTATATATAATACATTAGACCCCTCCTCTTCTTATACCTCTCTGTGCGACAATGTTCTCGCATCACTCTATTTAATAGGTCTCTCTCATAGATCTGTTTGCAAGATCAGACATTCCGTGCTATTCTACTGTCCTTCATACATACTCGAGCAATGTCTAGACTAATATCGATGAAACAAATAGTAGTGGGTCCATCAAAAAGCATGAGCAGAATACCTCTTTCGATCGAGTGTTGTCTCTTTTGTACAGCTCGTCCTACTGGTTAGCTCTCACCTTCTCGTGCCGTGACCTCTAGTCCTTCTGCCGGCTATTCTCTACTCAGAAGTGAAAATAGAGCACATTACAACATGTTTATACCATACTTCAGCTATATAAGTCCCTACAAACCTACGGACTTGGCTTTCCCTGGCAATCATTGCCGTCAGTAGAACCCCCAAAATTTGTTCTCTCTAAAATTCCTATCCTCCAAGCGCTTTAGCACTTCACTCCACACTGTTCTTGAGTATCCTGTTCCGCTTTCTTATGGTCGAAGGTTCGCTATAAGACTATTTAATACACGAGAGTGAATTGTGACTTCGCAAATCCATCAATAGCTATTATATAACATGAAGTCCTTTCGCTCCACACACTACCGTAATCCTTTCTGAATCTATTCAGCGGTCATCTCTCAGCTCTCTCCTATGATCATTATACCTAACCCAGCGTACACTACAGTTCTACAGTTTCTATTACACAACAGGTGGAACTATACACTTTCATACTTATGTTACTCGCTCTCTAGTAATATCACTAAAGGAGCAAACAGTCTAGTTGACTATCAACAGATGAGGGGCTTACTCTTTTTGAGGTAGTACGGATGAATATTTTTTGTGGATCGATGTCTGTTAGAGGTCCTATGTATTCGCCATGTGTGTAGAGTGAACGACAGGTGAACTGGGTTCCCGTAGTTTCTTCATGACTAACCTGAAAGTATGTCTTTAGCCTGTCGTACAACGTGTATCTTTAGGTCTATGTTCGTTATGAGGTGAAGTTTGGTCTCATATGGTGAGTTTTTGCTGTGTTAATGTGTCTTTTGGGTCCAGGTCGCTTGTGTAACAGGTTGCTCTATGTTTGTGAATACGGGGATGAAGGCAACGTTTATGGGATTGTCCAAACATATACCCAACTTTTTAGCGGTCTGTATCTTGTGCTTTGCGTGTATACATGTCTCATCTTCTTTACTGGCAACTAGGTTGGTTAATATCCTCAGTGTGCGCTCTAACTCGTTTTACGAACCCTTATTGCTACAGGCTGGGATGTGAGAGTCAACTGCAGCCACATTAGAGAATAGCCGATGTGCTTCTTCACATGTGAATACCGTGAGTGATGTGTATACTGATGATCAATCATAGGATGGTGTGTTGCTTGAGACTCAACTAGAAACTTTCACAGATTCTCCTCAGTTTCTTATAGAGCACGTGATTCTGAGCTCCGCTCACTCTCAATATGCGGCGATTTTAGATAGCCTGTGGAAGAATCTGTTCGCTGTGATACATAACATGCCAGGCCTCCTGTGTGTCAAGAAGAATTAGGCATATTTTTGTCTTCGTTCAGCGTCTTTTGAAATGGTGAGAATATTCCCTCCTCTCATGTGGGTGTAGTAGCGCGCGCATCTCTGTTTTTGGCTCTTGAGCAGCGCTGGGTGGGTGAATTTATTTACTCACTGTACCTGCTTATACCTGCGTGGCTCCTCAGAAAACTACAATCTTCGCCGTCTCACACACATCTGTTATATTCGGTCCAGCGAGGGAACTCTCGGCTGTATCTCCACTTAGAACTAGCCATTTCTTTCCTGTCTTATAAGGCCTGGCGAGATATTTATGGTCTGGTCATTCTTAGAGGCAATTACAAATGTTTGTGGTCTACGGCATGCCTCGGGTGGCTATGGCTCTTCTCATAGGATACGGTTATATCTGGAGAGATTCTCTCCTGTGATTCTTCATCGAGCGCAGTATACCAAGTGTGGTGTGTGGACAACTAAAGTGTGGATGCCTTCTCTCAGTGAATTCTTTATCTCATATCTCTCCATCTTTACTTTTCATATCTCTATTCTCCTCTCTTCTTCCACGTGAGTGGTGATAAAGAGCACACGTAACCAAAGACCATGTTTCTAGGACTGTTACTGCGAGGTTGACTCGATCTGAGATGAGTTCGAACATATCTTTTATAGACCTGCTTACTCGCCTCTAGTTACACCATCTTGCCGATTGCGTGGCTGCATATCCATGCTGTTCAACTGTTCTTGCCGCTGGCATCGGCATAACTTGTGATTTACCCACTCGGATAAATATACCACATGCAACTCTGGTCTCACTGGGCTTGTCGGCCTTTAACCCTCTGTCTGACTGTGTCATTCATACAGGAGAAAGAGGGGGGCAGTCGTGGATCCTCTGGGGAGCCTCAACAACCTCAATGATGCTAGCGAGGCAGAGAAGAGTCTCTCCAGATCAGAACACCTCAAGAAACACCTGCAAAGATTCCAAAGGGAAGAGAACTCACTGCTGCTCTGACTGTGGAAGCATTCACCTCATCAGGCATTAAAATTCATCAGAGAAATCCAACAGGAGAGAACCTTATACTGTGATCAATGTGGGAAGCGGTTTTGTCAATCTGGCAATCTGGACATCACACAAGAGAACACACAACAAGAGAGAAACCGTATAGCTGTTGTCAATGTGGGAAGAGTTTTACTGAGTCTGGACGTCTGACTAAACACCCAGAGAACACACACAGGAGAGAAACCTTATAGCTGTGATCAATGTGGAAGAGTTTTGGTCAATCTGCCAATCTGACAGTACACAGAGAATACACACAGGAGAGAAACCTTATAGCTGTGATCAATGTGGGAAGAGTTTTATTACATCTAACATTCTGACTCAACACAAGAGAACACACACAGGAGAGGAAACCTTATAGCTGTGATCAATGTGGGAAGAGTTTTATGGCATCTAACATTCTGACTCGACACAGAGAACACACACATGAGAGAAATCTTTATAGCTGTGATCAATTTGGGAAGAGTTTTGGTTCTATCTGGGAGAACTGACAGTGCACCAGAGAATACACACAGAGTGAAACCCTTTAGCTGTGGTCATGTGTGGCAAGAGTTTTGCTGCATCTAGCAATCTGACAGTGCACCAGAGAACACACACAGGAGAGAAATCTTAGGTGGCTGTCTTTGGAGACTTTTTTTTTCAAGAAATTGGGAAGAGTTTTGTTCAATCTTACCCATCTGACATTACACCCAGAGAACACACACAGGAGAGAAACCCTTTAGCTGTGGTCAATGTGGAGAAGTTTTGCTGCATCTAGCATCTGAACAGTGCCACAGAGAGACACCAACAGGAGAGAAATCTTATGGTTGTGATCAATGTTGAAGAGTGTTTTGTTCAATCTTACCACTGACATTACACCAGAGAACACACACAGGAGAGAACCTTATAGCTGTGGTCAATGTGGGAGGAGTTTTGCTTGCATCTAGCATTCTGACTCGACACCAGAGAACACACACAGGAGAAAAAACCCTATAGCTGTACTCAATGTTGGGAAGAGTTTATCTCAGCTAAGCAAACCTGATATCACACCAGAGAACACACACAGAGAGAAACCTTTATAGCTGTGGATCACATGTGGAAGAGATACTCTTGATAAAAAGATCTCTGATCAAACATCAGAAAATACATGAAGGAGTTGTTTCATGATATCAATATAATAATGTCACAATGTAGAATTGTTTTAACTTGTAGTAGGAGTATTTTAATGATGTCATAGTGTTAGAACCCTAAACGTTTCCCCCTGTTCTATTGATTTTAAACATGATATTGGATATTAAGCCTCAGGGGGGAAAATCCAGGCTCTGAATTGGAAGGTGTACTATTTATGAGATTTAAAAAAAGTGACTAACAACAACAGAGTTGTGTTAAACTTACCACGTTGGCGACCCACTTGAATCAAAATGCAAACAACTTCAAAATGCGAGCGAGCTGTTATCTACAAATTGTCCTCTAACCAGGTTTGTACACATTATTCACAGATTCCGTGTGGTTTTTGAGCTGTTAGTTTTAAACAGGATGTGCAACCTCATCTCCCTCTCTGGCACAATTGATTTCAACATGATATCGCATGAGTGATGACAAATAAGTGTTGCGTTCCTTTGTTTAGCGACCCTAAATTTAAATGCATCACTCCAAAATGTAGCTGACTGTCTTCTGCAGGTTGTCCTCAAACCAGCGAGATAAAAATATATCTCCATTTCCATGTGTTTTGTTTAGTTGTTAGTTTCAACAGCACCTACAACGGATTTCCCCCTATCGATATCAGTGATTTATTGCTACTTGTCAAAACAACAGCGTTTCTTGGTGCTTGTGCAGTTTATAAGGTGCTTGTTTAAGTAATATGATTATTGTGGCAGATGTTGTGTTTATAAGTACATTTTACGTTTAGGTTTTCAATTTACCACCAAACTGTTTCTGCATTTGGACTATTGATTGGACACTTTAAAACTGTGACATTGGGGATATCCCACCTAGCAAAATGTCGTTGAAAATAGACTATGACCGACGTACAAATATAAGTTTGGTTTTAGTTGAAAATATTTATTTTTAAATTTCAACATACTTGCGCCTATACACATGGACTCAGTATAATAAATCTGGTCTATAATCAATTTTATTAATTAAACAATCCTAATAAATTTGAGTCATAAATGAGGATATATTTTTTGTCTTAAGGGGGAAGGTGTTACAGTCTTTGGTTTTCTTTCTTATGTTTGGACGTTAGCACGTATAGCTCGTTAGCACGTATAGCTCGTTGAGCATCGGATATAGCTCGTTGCACGTATAGCTCGTTAGCACGTATCTCGTTAGCACCTATAGCTTCGTAGACCTTATAGCTCGTCAGCAATAAGGACGCACTGCATTGGTGTCACCTCGTTAGTCAGTATGTGTTACACCTGTGCTGGCTTGTTTCCTCTCGTTAGTGGGAAGGTGTTTCACCTGAGCTGGTCCAGGTTCTTTATTAGAGTGTCTGCCCAGTGCTCCAGTTGTCTTGATAGATGTGGAGAGTCAACACCTTTGTTGCTCCACCTTTTTGGTTTGCTTCCTGTCTTTAAGTTTTGGTGTGGGTTTTCTCTTTTGTTTTCCTCTTCTAGATTAAGTGGTCTCATGGTGGGTGTCTTTTAGGTCCCAGTTGTTGTTACTAGTCAACTTTCAGTGGACACCCTCAGTGCTTTTCAGAACCCCTCCTAAAAAACAAGCCTTATATCTTTGGTTGGAATTGCATCCAATTAATATTTTAATCAATGGCATTTCTTAAGAATGCTCATTAGTCTTTCAGTTTATTGTTTGTTGTACTAAATGTTTTCTGTTTATTTTCATGTTTTTTTCCTGTGGAATTGCGCGGTTGGTTTATGTATCTCACGTGTCTTACAATGTGCTGTTTACATAATATAAGCTTTTCGATTATCTCTCTACGGCTGCTAGAATCTTGACTAGAACCCCAAAATTTGATCATATTACTCCAGTGCTAGCCTCTCTACACTGGCTTCCTGTTAAGGCAAGGGCTGATTTCAAGGTTTAACTGCGAACCTACAAAGCATTACATGGGCTTGCTCCTACCTATCTTTCTGATTTGGTCCTTCCCTACATACCTACACGGACACTACGGTCACAAGACACAGGCCTCCTAATTGTCCCTAGAATTTCTAAGCAAACAGCTGGAGGCAGGGCTTTCTCCTTGAGAGCTCAATTTTTATGGAATGGTCTGCCTACCCATGTGAGAGACGCAGACTCGATCTCAACCTTTAAGTCTTTACTGAAGACTTATCTCTTTAGTAGGTCATATGATTGAGTGTAGTCTTGCCCAGGAGTGTGAAGGTGAACGGAAAGGCACTGGAGCAACAAACCACTTTTGCTGTCTCTGCCTGACAGGTTCTCCTCTCTCCACTGGGATTCTCTGCCTCTAACCTTATCACAGGGGCTGAGTCACTGGCTTAATGGTGCTCTTCCATGCAGTCCCTAGGAGGGGTGCGTCACTTGAGTGGGTTGAGTCACTGACGTGGTCTTCCTGTCTGGGTGGTCGCCCCCCATGGGTTGTGCCGTGGCGGAGATCTTTGTGGGCTATACTCGGCCTTGTCTCAGGATGGTAAGTTGGTTGTTGAAGGTATCCCTCTAGTGGTGTGGGGGCTGTGTTTTGGCAAAGTGGGTGGGGTTATATCCTGCCTGTTTGACCCTGTCCGGGGTCATCGGATGGGGCAACAGTGTCTCCTGACCCATCCTGTCTAAGCCTCCAGTATTTATGCTGCAGTAAGTTATGTGTCGGGGGGCTAGGATCAGTCTGTTATATCTGGAGAATTTATCCTGTCTTATCCGGTGTCCTGTGTGAATTTAAGTATGCTCTCTCTAATTCTATCTTTCTTTCTCCCTTTCTTTCTTTCTTTCTCTCTCTCTCGGAGGACCTGAGCCCTAGGACCATGCTTCAGGACTACCTGGCATGATGACTCCTTGCTGTCCCCAGTCCACCTGGCCGTGCTGCTGCTCCAGTTTCAACTGTTCTGCCTGCGGCTATGGAACCCTGACCTGTTCACCGGACATGCAACCTGTCCCAGACCTGCTGTTTTCAACTCTCTAGAGACAGCAGGAGCGGTAGAGATACTCTCAATGATCGGCTATGAAAAGCCAACTGACATTTACTCCTGAGGTGCTGACCTGTTGCACCCTCGACAACTACTGTGATTATTATTATTTGACCATGCTGGTCATTTATGAACATTTGAACATCTTGGCCATGTTCTGTTATAATCTCCCCCCGGCAGAGCCGGAAGAGGACTGGCTACCCCTCATAGCCTGGTTCCTCTCTAGGTTTCTTCCTAGGTTTTGGCCTGTCCCTGGAGTTTTTCCAAGCCACCGTGCTTCTACACCTGCATTGCTTGCTGTTTGAGGTTTAAGGCTGGGTTTCTGTACAGCACTTTGAGATATCAGCTGATGTAAGAAGGGCTACATAAATACATTTGATTTGAAATATGATTCGATTTAACAACAACATAGACCCACTGTAAGACCCATAACTTCACCTAGCAATAACACAGACCTGCTGCATGACCCATAACTTCACCTAACAACATATACCTACTGTAGGACCCCTAACATCATCGAAAAACATAGGACCAATAATTTCCCCTAACAACAACATAGACCTACCGAATGACCAATAACTTCTCCTAACAACAATATAGACCTACTGTAGGACCCAAAACGTCCCCTAGCAATAACACAGACCTACTGTAGGAACCATAACTTCACCTAACAACAACATAGACCTACCGTAGAACCCAAAACTTCACCTAACAACAACATAGACCTACTGTAGAACCCAAAACTTCAACTAGCAAAAACACAGGACCCATAACTTCACCTAACAACAACATAGACCTCTATACGACCCATAACTTCACCTAACAACAACATAGACCTACTGTAGGACACATAACTCCACCTAACAACAACATAGACCTACTGTAGGACCCATATCTTCACCAAACAACATACACCAACTGTAGGACCCATAACTTCCCCTAATAACAACATAGACCTACTGTAAGACCCATATCTTCAATTAACAACACAGAACAACTGTAGGACCCAGAACTTCACCCAACAACAACTTAGACCTACTGTAGGACCCACAACTTCACCTAAAAACAACATAAACCTACTGTAGGACCTATAACTTCCCCGAACAACCACATAGACCTACTATAGGACCCATAACTTCACCTAGCAATAACACAGACCTACCGAATGACCAATAACTTCTCCTAACAACAATATAGACCTACTGTAGGACCCAAAACTTCCCCTAGCAATAACACAGACCTACTGTAGGAACCATAACTTCCCCTAATAACAACATAGACCTACTGTAGAACCCAAAATTTCAACTAGCAAAAACACAGGACCCATAACTTCACCAAACAACAACATAGACCTACTTCAGGACCCATAACTTCAACAAACAACAACATAGACCTGCTGTAGGACCAATAACTTAAACTAACAACATAAACCTACTGTAGAACCTATAACTTCACCTAACAACAATATAGACCTACTGTAGGACCCAACTTAATCCTATAATGGCCTATAGTAATCTGTACTTAATCCTATAATGGCCTACAGTTATCTGTGCTTAATCCTATAATGGCCTATAGTAATCTGTACTTAATCCTATAATGGCCTACAGTTATCTGTGCTTAATCCTATAATGGCCTATAGTAATCTGTGCTTAATCCTATAATGGCCTATAGTAATCTGTACTTAATCCTATAATGGCCTATAGTTATCTGTGCTTAATCCTATAATGGCTCTGGGGTAGTGAATTCAGGGAGCTGAACTCAAACCTGGGTCCAGTGACTCTCAAGTCAACACCTTATAACTGTTATGCCAAGCTTTCTCAATAGCTTTCTCTATGAATTTGAGTGGTTACATTTCTCCTTTCCCCATCCCTCAGCTGTTTACCAAACCAAGTCTCTGGGCAGCCATTTTGTTTCTGTTTAAATCCTAGGTTGTCCCTTCAAAAAAAGCCACACAACAATCAATCAACCAATATGCGGTTGAAACAATAACAAAACTGTAATTCCACCACTGTTTTGGTAATAAGATGATGGGGCTGGAGAAATGTAACTACTCTCAAACTCATAGACAGACCAATGGATGCAAGGACTGACCATCCATGATATCAACATTATAGTTTTAACCATGTTGATGATATACAGTGTTGATTTACATTGTTTCTAAACATTGGAGTAAAAAAAGRTTATTTGGGGTTCTGATGGGGTACAACAGTTGAACTAAGCTCATGAGGCATGTGTTATATTCTTCAAGAATCAATGCCTATAAATAAATAATTTAAAAGTCCAAATATGGATGTAGCTATTGCAGATTTCCCCTTTAACACCACACATCAGTTCAACAACTGCAGAGTTTGTGCCTCTGTATTTAAGACAGTACTTACTAGTGTTAATCACGGCCCGGTTTCTCAAAACCATCTTACGGCTAAGTTCATCGTTAGAACCATTGGATGCCTTAAGATGAGTTTGGGAAACCGGGCACCGATATCCAGTTTCCTCCTCTTCTTCCTCCTCCTTTTTGGATGTGACAGTCATCTCCCCCTCCTCCTCTTTCAGTCCAAAAAATGCATCCTCCTCTTTCTCTTCCTCCTCCGCTTTCACTCTGAACGAGTCTTCCTCTTCTTTCACTGAAACGTCTTTCTCTTCTTCTTTCACTGTAACAGTCTCCTCTTCCTCTTCCTCTTTGACGAGAGCTTCTTTCTCCGTCCAGCAGATCTCATCTTCTTTAGCAGGAGGAGAGTAGCTTAGTGAACTCATGGTCGGAGATGTTAGCATTAGCGACTAGCCTAATTCTAAGCTAATTTAGCAAACCAGCTAGCTGACAAACAACGTAAATATATAATTAAATGGGCCAACAAGTACATACGACAGAAGTGTGTTTAATACACAGCGACTAATATACACCAAAAACAGTGTAAAGAGCGTGAATGTTGTAGCTATGTTTGCTAGAAAGCTACCGAGGTGTCTGACTAGCTGTTGTTGAAGGAGCGTCCCGTCCACTAGATTAAACGTCACACTGGCAGCATCTCCTGAACCTAAAGACGCACATCGCCATCTGCTGACTGGAGTGGGAAACGCAGTTGAGGATCATATTTTATTTTCAGACAAAGATTATTTTAAATGGATTTAATTAAATAATACTATTATATTGAGACATACAAAGACAGGAATGTGTTGATTGATTAGTGCGAATAAAAAATGTTTACTACAGCACATTTAAGGCAGTTTCATTAAGTCAAACTAAATCTAAATAAGTAGCTAGCTACTGTATTTCTATACTGCTCCTACATGGTGTAACAATACATCATGTAGATGTATATAATGAACAGACTAGGTCTATACTGCTACTACATGGTGTAACAATACATCATGTAGATGTATATAATGAACAGACTAGGTCTATACTGCTCCTACATGATGTAACAATAGATCATGTAGATGTATATAATGAACAGACTAGGTCTATACTGCTCTCTACATGGTGTAACAGACATCATGTAGATGTATATAATGAACAGACTAGGTCTATACTGCTCTTACATGGTGTAACAATACATCATGTAGATGTATATAATGAACAGACTAGGTCTATACTGCTCCTACATGGTGTAACAATACATCATGTAGATGTATATAATGAACAGACTAGGTCTATACTGCTCCTACAATGTGTAACAACACATCATGTAGATGTATATAATGAACAGACTAGGTCTATACTGCTCCTACATTATTATGTATTATTATGTGTTATTTATTTCTCCTTTATTTAACCAGGTCGGCCAGTTGAGAACAAGTTCTCATTTACAACTGCGACCTGGCCAAGATAAAGCAAAGCAGTTTGACAAAAACAACAACACAGAGTTACACATGAACAAACATTCAGTCAACAACACAATAGAACATCGAGAATATATTTTTATGTTTAGAAATATTGTGAAACACGATCATTCCAATATTAATACAGATATTATGGACATTTTATTTAAAACATGTAATTAAATTAGAATTGTAGCTCCTTTAATTTAGACCCAAAATGTATTTGCTATAATGTGTGCCATTGCCCGGTTAAAAGGGACAGGCGACTATTTGAGCCTCAGCCTTGAATTTAAATTTTATGGAATGTTAACTTTGATTGTCTTCAATGAAAATGATAGACCTTTCAAACATGGAATGCAACGTTGTATGAAACATTATTGTCAAGTGACTTGATGTCTACGGTGCCAAAGAGATTGATAGTTGGGGGTGTTGGGAGTGTTGAGTGTGTTGATATAACGGTAATAATGTCAAAATCTCACTTTTAACAACCATCAGAATTGGTTGAAAAAAAGTTATACCCGAGTAGTGCAGCGGTCGAAGGTACTGCATCGAAGGGCTAGAGGCATCACTACAGACCCGGGTTCGATCCCYGACTGTACCACAACCTGCTGTGATCAGGAGTCCCATAGGGCAGCACACTATAGGCCAAGCGTTGCCCAGGTTAGGGGAGGGAGGGAGTGGGGGGGGTTTGGCTGGGGGGGGCTTTACTACTCTAGCGAATCCTTGTGGCGCCTACAGGCTGACCTCGGCCGTCAGGTGAACAGTGTTTCCTCCGACATATTGGTGCATCTGGCTTCCGGGTTAAGCGGGCAGGTGTTAAGAAGCGCAGTTTGGCTGGTCATGTTTCAGAGGACGCATGACTCGACCTTCGATATATATTATATTATTATTATATAATATATAGATATATTCAATATTTGTATTTTTTATTTTACCTTTATTTATACAGGTTTCTCATTGAGATAACATCTCTTTTCCAAAAGAGACCTGGTCCAATAGCAGCAGGGGGAACAACGTTTCAGACAAAACAACTTACGTACACTAACACAACATTAAACAAAGCTATAAACACACACACACACAGTACAACAATAACATTTTACGTTAAAAACACGAAAGTCTTGACTAAAAACAGCTGTCCTAAAAACAATTACACATACATCGATCAAGTGTTTAAGCTCCACCAACGAAACTAGATCATCAAATTTTTAAATGTTCAGGAGAGAATTCCAGGACCACGGAGCTGAGTAACAATTTCTACCATGACCTGTTCTAATTTGTTGTTAGAAGCAAATGAGAAGGGGACCGTAATTGATATTTATTTACCGACCTGACAAAAAAAGAACAGAGATAAAATGGCCTTTTACCCAACATGGCCTTAAAAAAATCAGTGTATACCAGTGTTTAAGCCTACGCAAGGTCAACGACGACCAGCCAACAGCACTGTAGACATCACAATATCGAAATTGTGGAGAAAAAACGGGGGTAAAATTATTTTTAAAATGCTGAAATTGGTTTACAACAACATCACTGAGCACCATCACTATCTTTCCTTTGTGGATCTCCTGCATGTTTACATATCTGGCATTACTCATCTCATATGTATATACTGTATTCTATCCTATTCTACTGTATCTGTCTATGTATTGCTCATGTCATATGTATATACTGTATTATATCCTATTCTACTGTATCTTAGTCTATGCCCCTCTGACATCACTCATCCATATTTTTATATATTCTTATTCCTTTACTTACATTTGTGTGTATTAGGTATTTGTTGTGAAATTGTTAGATATTACTGCACTGTTGGAGCTATGAACACAAGCATTGAGTTAGATATTACTGTACTGTTGGAGCTAGAAACACAAGCATTTAGTTAGATATTACTGCACTGTTGGAGTTAGGAACACAAGCATTTAGTTAGATATTACTGTTGGAAACACCCAATCTCTTTACATTACTTATGCATATTCAGTGGCATGACTGCATCCAGACTATGTCAAAGGCCCATCCTGGTAGATCTGAACCTAATGCAGCTTGGAGTGATCAGATGACAGAAGTCACATTTAGGTGCCAGGTGTAACTGAGGCCATAGATGCTCCATATCCATTACTTTGAGTGTTTTATATAATNGTGATCAGATGACAGAAGTCACATTTAGGTGCCAGGTGTAACTGAGGCCATAGATGCTCCATATCCATTACTTTGAGTGTTTTATATAATATGACCAAATGTGTTTCTGTGTTGCAGGTGCAGTCAAGAAATGGAACGGCAAGGCCACAGAACATGACATAATCAGAGCTGTGGGAGACCACCTCAAGCCCCTGGTAGAGCCGGGGGTGGTGTTTACCACTCCACCAGCAGAGCTGTGGCAGACCACGTCAAGCCACTGGTAGAGCCGGGGGTGGTGTCTATTTTGACATAGTAGAATATATAATGAATTTTTTTCATAATAGAATATATACTGAATTTTTTTCATACTAAGATGGATCAAGATATGTGTTGCTTTTCCACATATTTATTCATTATTCATTCACTCATTAACAAGAGTCTGTTGATTTGTTGGTCATTGGGTTCATTTTTTTTGCAATATGTTCAAATCAAGCTTTATTTATACAGCACATTTCAGACATGGATGCAACACAATGGCTTCACAGGAAAAAACATTAAAACAATGAAAATAAACATATTTACTACACAAAGAGGATAAAAAACAGAATAACTGAAAACTAAACTAGAAGACTAATGAGTATTCTAAGTAAATGCCATCGATTAAAATATTAACAATTCACTGCAATATCCAACCCAAAATATCTTGTCTTACTCCATTGTTTGATAATACGTTCTCCAGCAAGAAAACCAAAAATGTCCCTCAAACAGAAGAGGGAACTAACATCAACCACAACTAAACAGGTTTTAGGAGGGGTTCTGAAAGACACTATGTTTAAGCTGAATCCACTGAAAGTTGATTAGTAATAGCAACTGGGACCTAAAAGACACCCACTAAATCTGCCTAAGAAGAGGAAAACAAAAGAAAAACCCACACCAAACTTAAAGACAGGAAGTAAACCAAAAAGGTGGAGCAACTAAAGGTGTTGAATCTCCACATCTATCAAGACAACTGTGGCACTGGGCCAGACACTCTTAAATAGAACCTGGACCAGCTCAGGTGAAACACCTTCCCACTAACGACATGGACAAGCCAGCACAGGTGTAACACATACTGACTAACGAGGTGACACCAATCAGTGCTCCCTAAGTGCTAACGAGCTAAACGTGCTAACGAGCTATACG
>NW_019944315.1:67619-77618 GCF_002910315.2 Salvelinus sp. IW2-2015 | reverse complement strand
TAGCCAAGCACCGAACCCCCAGCTGAACCCCCTAAATCTCAAGTAGCTAGTTAGCATCGCGCCCTCTGATCACCAGGAGCTTTCATCGATTAGCTGATTGAGCGGAGTTAGCGGTTAGCGATAGCAGTAGCGGCTGTGATGGATCCTGCTGAGTGGAGCTGGCGTTAGCTATAGCAGAGCGGGCGGCTCAGCGCCGTGCCTGTTTGAAAGGCTGATGTGATTGGGTGATTGGGGCTGTGGAGCGGTTTGGATAGCGTGTGTGTGTGTGTGTGTGTGTGTGTGTGTGTGTGTGTGTGTGTGTGCTGGAGTGGCCTAACAAAGACGGATTGGGGCTGAGAAAGCACACACTGTATATTAATACAGGTGGCAATCCCCACCAGCTGCATACATATGGTTTCGTCTCCTCTGAGAGATGTTCTGTACGTGTTGAACTCCTATATCAGAGTCATTGGGCACATGGGCTGCGTCCCTAATGGGCATTGAGAGTAACTCCTCCCTTAGGAACCACAGACATGGTCACATTAGTGTAACAATGCAATAGGTCTGTATGGGGTATTACAACATCAGGGTAACAAGGGGTTAATATAATCCTCTGGTTCTGCCTGAATGCATGGATTATGAACGAGTGTGTGTGTGTGTGTGTGTGTGTCTGTGCCTGAACGAGTAGAGACGATAAAATATGCCGGTACACATTTTCCATTATTGAGACGGAGAGAAAGCGAGAGGATAACCGTCTTGGGCGTGTCAGAGAGAATCAGCATAATGCRCYSTRATGGAGATTAGAACTGGAACCCGGCCCGGTCTAAATATCTACAATACGGAAGCTGACATCATAGTTAAATGGAAGACCATAACATCAACGTATTGGGTTGATTGTAAATGTCAATGAAAAATGATTCGAAAAGGTATTATTCTCCTGAGGACTGCAGTGTATTGTCCATGATGTCTATGTGTATGACGTTTTTGAATAATAATTATAATTATTTTACGGTGATGTACGGAAACATCCTCGGATGGACTCTACAGTTCTATTCTATTCCGTTCTATTCTAGTCCATGTCCAGCCATGGCTCTTTGTGGCGCTGACCTTGACATTGAAGCCGTTAACACTAGAACGGCCAAGAAGGACGTTTTACATTTTGGAATTTCAATAACTTAATTTCATTGAAAACCTCGAACCCACCTATCCTAAATATGTGTATTTTAAACTCTAGCAATCCTTTGAGATAAATATAATAAATTAAAATAAAGTTTCTGGGCATTTCATCCTCAAAGTGCCATTAGGGTCAAAATGACCGTACGCATATTTAACAGTAGCATAGCCTGGCCTCGGCCAGGAGCCGATCAATAGACGCCAGTCTAATAAATCCATTTAATATAAACAATCACAAAGAAATCCATTCATATTTAGTTTAGGAAGGTCATAAAAAAACCATTAACTATAACAAGACACATTATTTAAAAGAACAGAATAGCATGTTTTGAGCTGTATTTATCTGTGCTTAGTAGGCTATGCCTGCTAATGATGCCAATGACGTGTTAGTTTAGCAGACATCACAGGCCCTGCCCTACCACAGTCAACACACATACATTTCACAGTAAGAATATAATGGAATATATACAGAAATAGCCCAAATGGCTATTGCTGATTGTCACCAGAGACTCAAATGAGGTACACGGGCACGTGAGCTGCGGTTATTCTAGGAAAAAGTTATATTTTGTAAGAGACCATCCGCACAATTTGTAGAGTGGTTTGGCAAAAATAGGTTCATTAGAAACCTTGCTCTTTCTGATAGGGTACAGCAATCAAAACATCTGGCCTGCATGGAACGCTGTAGGATGATATGGAAGAAGTGCTATTGGTAATCTCACTTCCCTTCTTCTGGCATTTTCTGGCTGATTACAAGTTACATTTGTGTCCTGAGGTTTCTGATGGCCTATTTGAATGTTATAAATGTATTGATTTAGCAATTATTATGGAATAGTCGCACCAATTGAAATATCAACGGCCAAAATGATGGCCACAAAGGTACATATAGGAAATGGGATGGATGGGCTATTTCCCGTTTCCACACACACACGCACGCAAGCACACATACACACACACACACACACACACACACACACACACACACACACACCCACACACACACACACACACACACACACACACCACACACACACACACACACACACACACCACACACACACACACACACACCACACACACACACACCTCCCACTCTCAGGTGTAATTTCTTCCCTAGTCACCCTTCTTCCCTATATTCCTCTCTAGCAGGAAAGCCTTAGGTGTGCATGTGGTGTGTGTGTGTGTGTGTGTGTGTGTGTGTGTGCTGGTGTGTGTTGTGTCTGTGTGTGTGTGTGTGTTGTGTGGTGTGTGTGTGTACACACCACATCTCCTTTTGGGACTCTGGTGTGTGAGGGAAATCAACAATAACAAATGAACAGGGTCCTGGGTAGGAAAACGACTCAATCAGTTAGGCCCTGGACTGACCTACCAGGGAAAACACCACCGTGCCAGGTGCTGTGTGTGTTAGCGTGTGTAGTGTGTGTGTGTATGTGTGTGTTTGGTGTGGTAGATCGAGAATTCATCCTTTCTATCGATTTCATTGAAATAAACTGCAACCCATGTGTGTAAAAGCGTGGAACAAAATGTGTGTGATTATTTTCCAATCCGGTACAGTGACGGTCAATAGTCATTAACCAAAATGTATTTCTCATAATAATCCTTGTCACTGCTTCTCCCGCCCGTCTTTCTGTGCTAAACACCTTTGTAGGTTGGTATTTCACACTAGTTGCTGTCCACGCTTAATCTAGGTAATGGCTATAAGAGCTTAATCTAGGTAATGGCTATAAGAGCTTAATCTAGGTAATGGCTATAAGAGCGTTAATCTAGGTAATGGCTATAAGAGCTTAATCTAAGGTAATGGCTATAAGAGTTTAATCTAGGAATGGCTATAAGAGCTTAATCTAGGTAATGGCTATAAAGTTTAATCTAGGTAATGGCTATAAGAGTTTAATCTAGGTAATGGCTATAAGAGCTTAATCTAGGTAATGGCTATAAGAGCTTAATCCAGTAATGGTTATAAAGAGCTTAATCTAGGTAATGGCTATAAGAGCTTAATCTAGGTAATGGCTATAAGAGCTTAATCCAGTAATGGCCTAAGAGCTTAATCCAGTAATGCATAAAAAACTTAATCTAGGTCATGCTATAAAAACTTAATTTAGGTAATGCTATAAGAGTTTAATCCAGGTAATGGCTAGAATAATTAATCTAGATGGTGGCTATAAAAACGTAATCTAGGTCATGGGTATAGAAGTTTAATCTAGGAACCACTATAAGAGTTTAGTCTAGATAATGGTTATAAAACGTAATCTAGGTAATGGTTATAAGAGTTTAATCTAGTAATGGCTATAAGAGCTTAATCTAGGTAATGGCTATAGGAGCTGAGTCTAGGTAATGGTTAGAAGAGTTTAATCTAGATAATGGCTATAAAAATGTAATCTAGGTAATGGCTATAAAAGTTTAATCTAGGTAATGGCTATAAAAGTTTAATCTAGGTAATGGCTATAAAAGTTTAATCTAGGTAATGGCTATAAAAGTTAGTCTAGATAATGGTTATAAAACGTAATCTAGGTAATGCTATATGAGCTTAATCCAGGTAATGGCTATAAGAGCTGATCTAGGTAATGGTGAAAAACTTAATCTAGGTAATGGCAGCAAGAATTAATCTAGATGGTGGCTATAAAAACGTAATCTGGTAATGGCTATAAAAGTTTAATCTAGGTAATCACTATAAGAGTTTAGTCTAGATAATGGTTATAAAAATGTAATCTAGGTAATTGTCACGCCCTGGCCATAGAGAGGCTTTTATTCTCTATTTTGGTTAGGCCAGGGTGTGACTAGGGTGGGCATTCTAGTTTCTTTATTTCTATGTTTTCTGTTTCTATGTTTTGGCCGGGTATGGTTCTCAATCAGGGACAGCTGTCTATCGTTGTCTCTGATTGGGAATCATACTTAGGCAGCCTGTTTTTCCACCTGAGTTGTGGGTAGTTGTCTGTGTTTGTAACGGCTTTCGTCTTCCTCCTCGTCTGAGGAGAAATTACAAGGATCGGAGGACCAATGTGCAGCGTGGTAATTGTTCATCTTGATTTAATAAAAGTGAACACTCAAAATACAAAAAAAAAAAAAAATGTGAAAAAACCGAAACAGTACTGTCTGGTGCAGACACACGAAGACTGAAGACAACCACCCACAAAACCCAACACAAAACAGGCTACCTAAATATGGTTCCCAATCAGAGACAACACAAAACACCTGCCTCTGATTGAGAACCATATCAGGCCAAACACAGAAATAGGAAAACATAGAAATACACACATAGACTGCCCACCCCAACTCACGCCCTGACCATACTAAATAAAGACAAAACAAAGGAAATAAAGGTCAGAACGTGACAGTGTTAGTGGCCTGTATAGCCCTTGTCAGCTTCACGTTCGTTTTTGTTGTTTCTTGTTTTTGTTGGCGACATTCATAATAAAAATAAATATACGCTCACCACGCTGCACCTTGGTCAGGTCATTTCCACCCTGATGACGATCGTGACAGTAATGGCTATAAAAGCTTAATCTAGGTAATGGTTATAAGAGCTTCATCTAGGTAATGGCTATAAGAGCTTCCCTGTGGTGCTTGCTTGGTCTCTGAAAGAGTTTGACTGTCTCCAGCTCTTCTGACGTCAACACAACCGAACCAAGTGGTTTTTTGTCTGATTTTGGAAAACAATAACAGCTTACTAAAGTGAGACACTACAATAAATGACGCGGCCAAGGAAAGGGAGCGAGAGGGGGAGAGTTTAAAATGGGGGAATGAGAACGAGGCGCCCCCGGCTTCCCCAGGTGCCAAGGACTCCAGTGGGATTGTGGGTAGTGAGGCCCACCTGCTGTGCTGGCTGCTGGAGCTACAACACCACAGGCCTCTGAATAGGCCTGATAAGGAGAGATGAAAGGAGGAGAGTAAGAGAGAGAGGGGGGAGATGGAGAGAGGGGGGGAGACAGGCCCATAGGAAGGGGGGGGGGACATCACAGGGTTTCACCACTCCAGGGTCTTCCGTCACCACATAACACGCTCCCAACCAATCAGAGACGAGATGGTCGGTACGAGGACACGGGAGAATATGTGTGTTAGTGTGTATGTAGGCTATGAGAGAAAAGGTGTGAGTGTGTGTAAAAACACCTGCCTCCTACTGCCTTTACGTAGTTTCATGTGTGTGAGAGTGCTGCCAAAACACACAGGACCAGGAAAAAGGGAATGACAGAGAATTAAATATTGAGAATGAGTTCGTGTGAGAGATGTCTGGAGTCTACAGGGTGAGATGGGTAGTGGCACACTCGGAAAGTAGAGTGCTTCTTTTCCCCCTGTCCATGAATGCTGTCTTTCAGATTACAGACATCACTGCTTCCCCTGAGAGACCTGCCGTGGTTGCAGATGCCGGATGGACACAATAATAGCTGCCAAACACTATGTTATCTGGACCTGCACACCCACTAGAGAAGAGGCCGGCCAGGTAGAAGAGGGCGATACAAAAACTAGTCAAAGAGAGATGGGGGGGAAGTGTCAAGTTGTGAGTCCACTTAGAGAACACACTGGTGTTGTGACACAGGAAGGAAGACATCGTCGACACAGGAAGTGTTTGAGGGCCAATCAGGGCTTTGAAGCCGGCAGACAGGAAGTTGAAAGGATGGAACAGCCTGACGGAGGGGGAAAAAAAAAAGCGAAAGCTGTGGCTTCATCTCTCTCTTCTCTCTCTCCTCCCTCTCTTTCCCCTCCTTCTAAACTGTCGAGCGACTGACAGATTCCTGGATTCCTAGCGGCCTTACGTAAGAGGAGATGTCTGATGAAAGATGTGTGGTAATGATAGTCTATGAGGAGAAAGCTGTGATGTGCTCGTCTATCACTTTACTGCTGCTGGCCAACACTTCTTACATGTCCATCCAGCGGGGGGTGACATAATGAGTGTGTGTGTGTTGTGTGTGTGTGTGTGTGTGTACATGCATGTGTGATATAAACCAGAAAGCACAACAGGCTCTGATTCAGATATCACTGCAGAGGGAGAAATACTAGAAGCTGCTCGCAGATTGAAATAAATCGATGCATATGAAAGCATTTTTCAAGGAAACAAATATCTGGACAGCAATCTCACAGTGAGAGGGATCTGTTAGTCGGTGTGTTTGATCTGGGTGTGTAGTGCAGTGACACGCACGAGACCCACACACACTAACACACACATCGCTGTTGTGAGGGCTCAAGTTCTCGCCGAGTGAAAGCCCTGGGGATTTAGAGAGAGGGATGACTGGTAATTTGATGGATGTGGTGACAGATAGAGGACATTGGGAAGGAGGGATGAAGGAGGGAGAGATGGAGGGAAGGAGAAGAAGGCTAGTGTGCCCGCTGCCATTGTACTGTGATATATGACACACTTCCTGTGGCCACGGGAAGAAGACAGAAACTAACAACGACAAGGATGTCATTACAACCACATAAACAACAGTATAGTTAAGAACACTAGAACCACATGGAAGAAAATGAAAGTATTCTACAAGAACCAATATCACTCCCTAGAAACACAACCTTATGGAACAATCCTTGGATAACTTTTCAGAATTCACCGATAAATTGGTCCACATGGAAAACTAAAGGCAAAGAAGCCGTAAATCACTTGGTAATAGGAAATACATTTATTTCCATGACAGAATTCAAAAAGTATTTTTGGACTGGCCAATGTAGATAGTTCCAAATGCATTCAACTTAAAATGTACATATCACAAAACAACTGTATTGTGGCAGCCTTTTTGGCTCTGTAGAGCAGTGACGCAGGTCCAGTGTCCTATCTGTGTCCTAGTAGGTGGACTAAAGGACTGAAGGACAGAACCTGTGTTGTGGCGGCCATTTTGGAGCAACAGAGCAGTACAGTGTCCTGTCCTAGTAGGTGGACTGAAGGACTGATGGACAGGAACTGTGTTGTGGTGGCCATGTTGGGGCTACAGAGCAGTAATGGAGGTCCAGTGTCCTGTGAGTAGGAGGCTGGCTGAGATGCCCCAGTAATGGGGTCTGATTGCTGTGCTAGCTGATGGAGTAATGGGGCCAATCAAAGGGCCAGGGAGGGAGTTAGAGATATGGGGTTGTAATGGAGTGGTTGGGGTAGTAGGTGTGTGTGTTTCGAGGGGGAGTGAGTGTGTGTATGTGCGTGTTTGGGGGTCTTGGGAAAGTGGGATAAGGAGAGGGGTGACTAACTGGGACCCAGAGGAGGGTGGGAGAGTGGGGGTGTTGGGTCTGGGTCAAACTGCCAACTGTTTGTGTAGTGTGTTCGTATGTGTGTGTGTATGCCTGTGTGTATGCATGTGTGTGTTCGTGTATGTGGGTTTGTGTGTGTTTGTGTGTGTGTGTGTGTGAGATGAAAGACTAGCGGAATTCCCTCAGACAGCTGGGACTAAGCCGGAGAGGTGAAAAAAGGCTTAGTGTCACTAAAGAGCTGGATGGCTGAAAGAGCAAGACCCCCTAAACACTCCCTGTACCTCCTACACCACCGCCCCGGCAACCTGAGCCTGCCTGACGACGATCGCCCCCGACAACCAAACAACCGGACACGTGATTATACGTTCATTAGCTTTGTGTGTGTTTTGTAGCGGGCTACGAGCATTGTGAGTTAATGTGTGTGAACCAGAGAATGAACGGAGGGGAAGCGTTTAACAGCAATTAGGATTCAGCGCATCAATGTCCTTCAGCCAGATTTTTACTCACACTACTACATAGCCTGTATTCAATACCAGACACTTTTGTCATTCTCAGACTGCTCCTTTGCTTCCCCCTCAGCATTGTGAATATTCAGAATAATGTCTATGGCTTTGATCGCTGCAGCTAGTTACTGAAGCCACTTGCTTGTGACACATTTGCAGTATTTTTTAGACAGTATTTTGTCATTGAGCTTCAGTTTGGTGAGTGCAGAATGTGAGTGACTGAATACGAGCGTCTGCTACAGGACTGTAATGTCAAACATGCCGTCGGATGGTTGAAGGTTGGCCGTTTTCTAACTAAACTTCAATAAGTCCAGGACTTCCCATAACCATGCATTCATTCTGCAGGCCTTTTGGCTCCTACTACAATAGCTACAACTATTTCCAACCGACTCTACTGTTCATAGCAGTGGGATACTCTTTTCCATACAGTAAGTCTACAGAGAGTAGTAAAAGTTCACTCCTTTTCCTAAAAGTTCCATAAAAGTGCACTCCTTTTCCTAACTCTGTTGGTATAAACTATAAACTTGAGTAGTTATGAAGGAACGTTCAGTTTAATCATCAGTTTAGGGTCATGGGTCACATTAAAAAAGAGTGTAGATTATAACGTTTTAATGAAGCTAAAGTCATATACTATATATATACTGGGGCTCCCGAGCGGTGCAGCGGTCTAAGGCACTGCATCTCAGTGCTAGAGGCGTCACTACAGACACCCTGGTTCGTATCCAGGCTGTGTCACAACCGGCCATGATTGGGAGTCCCATAGGGCGGCGGACAATTGGCCCAGCGTCGTCTGGGTTTGGCCGGTGTAGGCCGTCATTGTAAAAAATAATTTGCTCTTAACTGACTTGCCCTAGTTAAATAAATAACGCAAAATTCCAGATATGTTCAATAAATTCCCTGGTTTTCACAAAATCCCAGTTGGATCTTTGGGATGTCCCTACCCCATTGAAATTGAAAAGGATTAAGGATAGGTAAGGGTTAAGGTTAGGGTCAGGGTTTTGGGTAGCGCACGTCCCAAGGATCCCAGATAGCAGTGATAGCCTCATTACTATGGTAGATTGGGCCTTCACTAGGAACCACCATTATCCCCTCTGTCCTTATGGACATCCAATGTGGGTGTTTGTTATAGACATTGACTCTGTTAAGAGTCTGTCTGGGAGGGTATTTATGACAGGCAAATCTAGCGGACGCCCGTCCCTGTCCCGGTCTGAGCTGATCTTATCTCTCCCACTCCTGTCATGGTCGTTTGGTCGTCTCGACAATGGGGCTGATTCAATTAAGTCACGCGTCAGTTTGGAAAGTCGACGCACGTCAAACTTCAGTCGTTTATCTCATTTAAACGCTGGGGGGAAGCTGAGGCGTCCCGGGCCGTACCCACACTCTTTCTGGTTTCTGTTTTTTAGGATGTGGATGTGGGTTGGCGGTCTGGGAGTTGAGGATAAGGGGATGGTGTGTGGGGGTTTTGCTACACATTCACTTATGAACACATCCTGTCCTGACCGGTCTTTACCTTCTTTAAGGGTTTTAGACATACAGTATGTGTTAAGGATACTTAACCCTCTCTCCTCCCTCCTCTCCCTCTACCTGTTCCCCTCCATCTCTTTCCTTCCTCCCCTCTCTATTTCACCCCATCCCTCTCTCTCTGCCATCTCTTCCCCTCTGCTTCTCCTGTTGAAGTATCACTGGTCAGAGTAGAGCGTGGCATGGCTGGCATACATCACAGCCTGTCTGATGTCTTGTTGATGACATGGTGGCCCGTAAACGTTTCGGCTGCCAAGTATCTCTCTCTCGCTCTCTCCATCAAGGTCGCTCTGACAGATAAGTCGATGATGCTCTTCGTTTGGTTAGCAGTGTATACATTAACATGAGTGCTAGACGAGATCTGTCGTCAGTCAGCCCCTGTTGTGGCTTACACACACACACACACACACACACACACACACACACACGGCACATCAATTACAGGTGCTTACTATCGTACAGACACGGTGAGGAGCTTTAACAACACTAAGGCACATCACAGTAGACAGGAATGAATCAGTGTGTGTGTGTGTGTGTGTGTGTGTGTGTGTGTGTGTGTGTGTGTGTGTGTGTGTGTGTGTGTGTGTGTGTGTGTGTGTGTGTGTGTGTGTGTGTGTGTGTGTGTGTGTGTGTGTGTGTGTGTGTGTGTGTTGGGTGTGTGTGT
>NW_019944315.1:64279-66927 GCF_002910315.2 Salvelinus sp. IW2-2015 | reverse complement strand
TGGAATATCCAGAACGGGGTAGGAACATGAGCTGACACACACGCACGCACGGCACACACACCCGCAACACACACACCAACACATATTGCGTGGGGACGCTCACACGCACATAACGGGAACCTCCCCACACACACTCTTCTCTCCCTCACTCTCTCACACACAAACAAACTCACATTTACACACATGACACAAACACACAACTGACCATTACACCAATGACTGTGATATATGCAGCCAATCAATCATTGTTGACAATATTCTTGCCTATGTGAAGACTCCAATAGCGCATTGAAGCCAGTGAAATTCTTGTCTAACAATATTTTAATATCCAGTATATGGTGTTTGTCCAGCGTCCAGCCTCCCATGTTGGACGCGTCCAGCTCATAGCCCTGCAGTGTGGCTGTCCTCTTCTCCCACAGGATCAAGTCCAGACACGACTCGTACTCAAAACCCACTGACACTACAACAGGAACAGGAAGGAGGGGATCGGGTTAGCACAGACACGGTTAATGACAACACTCCAACTGACTAACGACAAGTACAAGCCTAGACAATGTTGTTGGTATTATTTWTTTTTTTGTCGAGTGATTCTAATTAGTCGTCTTACACAMGTACAATTCATCTCTGCCGTCATATCTCAACACCTCCACTCAGTTTGTAATAATATAACTTTCCCAAACATGATAASCATCTTCTTACAGCTCTTTTTAAACTCCTATCTGTCTTCAGCCGATCACATTACGACAAACCCCCATATGATGGATCAATAATGGCGCAGGCCAAATTACCAGACAGGGCGTAATGCAATTGGAAAAAAAACGAATGCTGACGAAGGGGAGGTTAGAAGGTGAAAACACAATCAATCAATATGACTTGGGCCTGGGCCATTTCTAATMACACCCTCCTATTCCTTCTCCTATCTCTTCCTTCCTGGCAAAGCAATAATACATTAGACTCAACAATAATAACCCTGCAGCGTCTACACCGTCTAACAGTTTGTTTATGTAGAGGCGGTCATTTTGTATTTATTTACATATGAGAGAMACATGGGTAGTTTTACACTGGCCAACTTCCTTTCCCTCCCTCCCCAATCCCCCAGGACTGAAAATAACAAGCCGCTGCCTGTCTGCCTGCCTGTCAGGGACTCGGAGTGAAACAGCTTGAGCGTAGGGTGACAAGTGTGTTTAGGGATTTCATTGTGAGCTCAACCATCAACGGTCTCCAGAAGAAGCTGCACCCCCCAGCTGTATTTTATTAGAAGGAAGCCACCTTTTGCAACATGACCTTCAAAAGCTGGGAGAGAGTGTGTGTGGTGTGTGTGGTGTGTGTGGTGTGTGTGTTGTGTGTGTGTGGTTGTGGTGTGTGTGTGTGTGTGTGTGTGTGTGTTAGTTGTTGTTGTGTGTGTGGTTGGTGTGTGTGTGTGGTGTGTTGGTGCGTGGTGTGTGTGTGTGATGTAGTTGAAGTGTGTGTGTGTTGTGTGTTGGTGTCGTGTCTTGTGTGGTGTGTTCTGTGTGTGTGTGTGTGTGTGTGGGTGTTGCGGGTGTGAGCTGAGTGCGTGCGTGCAAAGACTAGAATGGCAAATGTTATTCTCTCTGTCGTGGTCTTTGTGTCGTAAGAGTTATCGACATACAACTTGAAAAAGAAAACACCGAAAAAAGTGAAGAATACACTCAAGAACAGCAGGTTTGTGTTTTGTGTGGAAACGCATTAGCAATATCACCGGAAGGACGAGAACATCAACCAGGCGATCTGGAAGGCCTCTAACGTAGCTGTAATTTTGAAGGGGGGGAAATGCCCCCCCCAAAACACTTCCTTAACCGTTCAGCCCACACATCTGASTGAAGTCAGTTCTTTGACAGCAGCCTGTTAGGGACTCCCTGAGCATTTACAAMGAGCTGTTTAAGCAAAAGGCAAATGTAATGTATGTGCTCTACACGGGCTTAGGAAAGGCGGACAAAGGAGTACGCCGTACGTTAGCTTCACTGAAGAAATAGTATGTGTGTCTGCCGGTCACCTTTCATGCCCAAGAGGAACTGTCCTTTGGGGACAAATCAACCTTAAAGGGACATTTCTAAATGTTTCAACTTGATATTCATCATCTCCAGCACCGCCCCAACATCAACATGTGTGAAAATGGCACCTTGCTATGTTGGGTAGTGAAGAAAATAGAGGAAGACAAGTGTTTCCAATGACATCATCAACCAATTAGCAGACAATTAGGAAGCAATTAGTAGGCAATTGGTTAAAAGCACATGCTGCACACCGATGACGTCATTTGAAACATTTATCTCCCTCTATCTTTTCCCCACAAAACCTAGAACACACGTTGATGTTGGGTTGGTGCCGGAGATGATGAATATGAAGTTGAACATGCTTTACATTTCCCTTTAACTCGTAGCGTACTTTGGCCTGCTCCGCAGTACTCACCGACTGCCTCAGACAAGCCGTAGACCTTCTGGTTGTAAGCGTCTGTCTTGTCCCAGATGAAGGTGTAGGAGAGGTTGGGCTGGGCAGGGAACCACTTCTGGAACAGACGCCCCACCACCGCCACCATCAGGTGCACCTGGAATAGATTATGGAATAAACACATTTTCACATTACAATGGCCAGCTAGGGCAAGACTGACTGTACATTTCGCACTCAAAAGG
>NW_019944315.1:56779-59279 GCF_002910315.2 Salvelinus sp. IW2-2015 | reverse complement strand
CAGCCCAACCTCTCCTACACCTTCATCTGGGACAAGACAGACGCTTACAACCAGAAAGGTCTACCGGCTTGTCTGAGGCAGTCGGTGAGTACTGCGGAGCAGCCAAAGTACGCTACGAGTTAAAGGGAAATGTAAAGCATGTTCAACTTCATATTCATCATCTCGGCACCAACCCAACATCAACGTGTGTTCTAGGTTTTGTGGGGAAAAGATAGAGGGAGATAAATGTTTCAAATGACGTCATCGGTGTGCAGCATGTGCTTTTAACCAATTGCCTACTAATTGCTTCCTAATTGTCTGCTTAATTGGTTGATGATGTCATTGGAAACACTTGTCTTCCTCTATTTCTTCACTACCCAACATAGCAACGGTGCCATTTCACACATGTTGATGTGGCGGCGGTGTGGAGATGTATGAATATCAAGTTGAAACATTAGAAATGTTCCCTTTAAGGTTGATTTGTCCCCAAAGGACAGTTCCTCTTGGGCATGAAAGGTGACGGCAGACCACAATACTATTTCTTCAGTGAAGCTAACGTACGGCGTACTCCTTTGTCCGCCTTCTCTAAGCCCGTGTAGAGCACATACATTACATTTGCCTTTTTGCTTAAACAGCTCTTTGTAAATGCTCAGGAGTCCCTAACAGGCTGCTGTCAAAGAACTGACTTCACCTCAGATTGTGGGCTGAACGTTAAGGAAGTGTGTTTGGTCTAATACAGCACGTTGAGGCCTTCAGATCAGCCTGTGTGATGTCTGTCTTCACGATGATATGCTAATGCGTTCCACACAAAACACAAACTGCTGCTTTTGGTCGTTCTTCATCTTTTTTCTTCCGGTGTTTTCTTTTCACATGTGTTGATAACTCTACGACACAAAGACCAACGCAGAGAGGAATAACATTGTTCTTGTCTTGACGCACGCACTCACTCACCCAAACACACACACACACACACACACACACACACACACACCACACACACACACACAACCACACAAACACACACACTACACACACCACACACACACGCACACACACACAACACACACACACACACACACACAGCACACACACACCACACACACACACCACACACACACCACACACACACACACACACACAGCACAACACACACACACAACACAACACCACACAACACACACACACACTCTCTCTCAGCTTTCTGAAGGTCATGGCAAAAGGTGTGGCTTCCTTCTAATAAAAATACAGCTGGGGGTGCAGCTTCTTCTGGAGACCGTTGATGGTTGAGCTCACAATGAAATCCTAAACACACTTGTCACCCTACGCTCAAGCTGTTTCACTCGCAGTCCCTGACAGGCAAGCAGACAGGCAGCGGCTTGTTATTTTCAGTCCTGGGGATGGGGAGGGAGGGAAAGGAAGTTGGCCAGTGTAAAAACTACCAGGTGTCTCTCATATGTAAATAAATACAAATGACCGCCTCTACATAAACAAACTGTTAGACGGTGTAGACGCTGCAGGGTTATTATTGTGAGGTCTAATGTTATTGCTTTAGCCAAGGAAGGAAGAGATAGGAGAAGGAATAGGAGGGTGTGCATTTAGAAATGGCCCGAGGCCCAAGTCATATTGATTGATGGTGTTTTCACCTTCTAACCTCCCCTATCGTCAGCATCGGTTTTTTTCCAATTGCATTACGCCCTGTCTGGTAATTTGGCCTGCGCCTTATTGATCCATCATATGGGGGTTTGGTCGTAATGTGATCGGCTGAAGACAGATAGGAGTTAAAAAGAGCTGTAAGAGATGCGTTATCATGTTTGGAAAGTATATTATTAGCAACTGAGGGAGGTGTGAGATATGACGGCAGAGATGAATTGTACGTGTGTAAGACGACTAATTAGAATCACTCGGACAAAAAAAAAGAAAGAATACCAACAACATTGTCTAGGCTTGTTACTTGTCGTTAGTCAGTTGGAGTGTTGTCATTAACCGTGTCTGTGCTAACCCTCATCCCTCCTTCCTGTTTCCCTTGTAGTGTCAGTGGGTTTTGGAGTACGAGTCGTGTCTGGACTTGATCCTGTGGGGAAGAGGACAGCCACACTTGCAGGCTATGAGCTGAGACGCGTCCAACATGGGAGGCTGGACGCTGGACAAACACCATATACTGGATATCCAGGAACGGTAAGAACATGACTACACACACACACAACACACACACACACACACACACACAACACACACACACACACACCACACACACACACACACACACACAACCACACACACACACACACCACCACACACACACACACACACACACACACACACACACACAGCACACACATCACCACACAGCACCACCAAGCCACACACACACACACACCAACACACACACACACACCAACACACACCAAGCACACCAAGCACACACACACACACCAAGCACACACCAAGCACACACACACACACACACACACACACACCACCAAGCACACATGCGTGTACCTCCCCCCACACACACACAAAC
>NW_019944315.1:46949-54916 GCF_002910315.2 Salvelinus sp. IW2-2015 | reverse complement strand
CTGTATCAGCTTTACTGAAGATGCTCTTCTGCACAGATTGGCCTGTGATACTGCCATAATGGTAAAGCCTGGGTTTTGATCTACGAATGAGTGTGTGCGTGCGAGCGCGTGTGAGACCCTCGTAACAATTCACACCGTGTCTGGCACGGCTAGAAACACTATACATGGATTTAAATGCTCACTCTCTTCATCAAGGCTTCTCCTCTTTGAAAGAAACAAAGAGCATCTGTCCAAACAGTTAGAAAATCGCTAGACCTTGTATTCACTGGGCTGTTAAAGGTGTGCTTTTACACTTCAAGTACTTTTTGAGGTCCCGGTAAAGCTTGGGTGAAGCAGTGTGGGGTGTTATGGGGCATTAGATAACGGGTTGTTTGGATCCTGGATGCTGATTGGTTGTGGGACAACAACTCCCGCAAAATACCATGACGTGTTAATGTCATAATTCCACTGTCCACAGCCCAGGCAGGAAATTCATAAACGTCATCTCCAGTACAGGAGAGTTGAACAGATGAGTTGAACAGGAGAGTTGAACAGATGAGTTGAACAGATGAGTTGAACAGGTGAGTTGAACAGATGAGTTGAACAGATGAGTTGAACAGGAGAGTTGTACAGGAGAGTTGAACAGATGAGTTGAACAGATGAGTTGAACAGATGAGTTGAACAGGAGAGTTGAACAGGAGAGTTGAACAGGAGAGTTGAACAGGAGACTTGAACAGGTGAGTTGAACAGGTGAGTTGAATAGGTGAGTTGAACAGGAGAGTTGAACAGGAGAGTTGAACAGGAGAGTTGAACAGGTGATTTGAATAGATGAGTTGAACAGGAGAGTTGAACAAATGAGTTGAACAGGAGGGTTGAACAGATGAGGGAACTGGGTGGGTCTGTATAGAGGGGTAGTGAGCTGGAAGTAGAGTGAACTGGACGAACCCTAGCTGACCGTGTTGTGAGGTGTGTGTACAGTGGGTGTTTGATGTACTGGACGAACCCTAGCTGACCGTGTTGTTGAGGTGTATGTACAGTGGGTGTTTGATGTACTGGAACGAACCCTAGCTGACCGTGTGTGAGGTGTGTGTACAGTGGGTGTTTGATGACGGACGAACCCTAGCTGACCGTGTTGTGAGGTGTGTGTACAGTGGGTGTTTGATGTACTGGACGAACCTAGCTGACCGTGTGTGAGGTGTGTGTACAGTTGGGTTTGATGTACAGGACGAACCCTAGCTGACCGTGTTGTGAGGTGTGTGTACAGTGGGTGTTTTGATGTACTGGACGAACCCTAGCTGACCGTGTTGTGAGGTGTGTGTACAGTGGGTGTTTGATGTACTGGACGAACCCTAGCTGACCGTGTTGTGAGGTGTGTGTACAGTGGGTGTTTGATGTACTGGACGAACCCTAGCTGACCGTGTTGTGAGGTGTGTGGTACAGTGGGTGTTTGATGTATGGACAAACCCTAGCTGACCGTGTTGTGAGGTGTGTGTACAGTGGGTGTTTGATGTACTGGACGAACCCTAGCTGACCGTGTTGTGAGGTGTGTGTACAGTGGGTGTTTGATGTACTGGACGAACCCTAGCTGACCGTGTTGTGAGGTGTGTGTACAGTGGGTGTTTGATGTACTGGACGAACCCTAGCTGACCGTGTTGTGAGGTGTGTGTACAGTGGGTGTTGATGTACTGGACGAACCCTAGCTGACCGTGTTGTGAGGTGTGTGTACAGTGGGTGGTTTGATGTACTGGACGAACCCTAGCTGACCGTGTTGTGAGGTGTGTGTACAGTGGGTGTTTGATGTACTGTATGTATCCTTTCTCCTCTGTCACCTTACTTGAGTCTTAGGTATAACGCGTTTGTGGATACGTGTGTGTATTCAGTACAACTAGTCTGTGTTTCTGATCATGTGTGTGTGATGATAATGTGTGTATGATGATGATAATGTGTGTTGATGATAATGTGTGTATGATGATGATAATGTGTGTGTGATGATAATAGTGTGTACGATGATGATAATGTGTATATATGTGATAATGTTGTTATGGATGATGATAATGTGTATATGATGATGAAAATGTGTGTTATGATGATGATAGTGTGTGTAGATGATGATAATGTATATAAGATGATGATAATGTGTGTATGATGATGATAGTGTGTGTATGATGATGATAATGTATATAAGATGATGATCATGTGTGTATATGATGATGATAATGTGTGTATGATGATGATAGTGTGTGTACGATGATGATAATGTATATATGATGATGATCATGTGTGTACGATGATGATGTGTGTTATGATGATGATAATGTGTGTATGATGATGATGTGTGTATGATGATGATAATGTATATATGATGATGATAATGTGTGTATGATGATGATGTGTGTATGATGATGATAATGTATATATGATGATGATAATGTAATATGATGATGATGTGGTGTATGATGATGATAATGGATATATGATGATGATGTGTGTATGATGATGATAATGTGTATGATGTATAATGTATATATGATGATGATGTGTTATGATGATGATAATGTGTGTATGATGAATGATGTGTGTATGATGATGATAAGGTATAATATGATGATGATAATGTGTGTATGATTGATGATAATGTGTGTATGATGATGATGATGTGTGTATGATTATGATAGTGTGGTATGATGATGATAATGTATAATGATGATGATGTGGTGTATGATGATGATGTGTGTATATGATGAAATGTATATATGATGATAATGTGTGTATGATGATGTGTATGTCTCACCTGTGTCTCAGGTATGATGGGCCCATCCTCTGGTGAGGACCTGAAGCAGGTAGAAGGGGAGAGGCCACGATGACAGGACTGGGCCTGATGAAACCACTCAGGTCACAGCTGGGGATGTCATTCTCCTCCTGTAATACGATTCAATATGATTGAAGATGAGTCAATACAATTCAATACGAGTCAATACAATGCAATATGAGTAATACAATTCAATACAATTGAATATGATTAAATACAATTCAATATGAGTCAATACAATTTAATATGAGTCACTGTGAGTCAATACAATTCAATATGATTCAATACAATTCAATAATAATATGATTAAATTAAATACAATGGAATTCAATAAGACTCAATAGAATTACATTGAATGAAATACTTTATCAACTATATTTCACCTTCTTCATGACCAGGGTGTCCATGACATAGAAGACGTTCCAGGGGATCACCACGGTGCGGTACTGTATCAGGGAACGGAGCCCGCTCGAAACTCAGGGTCAGACTGGCCCCACCGTTGTCAACAGGTCAAACCTGGAGAGATGGAGAGAGAGATGGAGAGAGATGGGGTTAGAGATGGTGAGAGAATCACACAGGCATGTACATTCACACAGAGAGACAGGCGGACAGACAGACACACATAGGCACGCACACACACACACCCCTTCAGCCCACACACACAGACAGTAGAAAGGCCTTTACGTGTTCACACATTTCCCCTGGTTGTTCTTGGGCCCCGGAGACAGAGATCTCTGTATCTTTGACCACTGATGGAGGTAGAGTGAGGATGAAGGGTGATCAGACTGTCCTGTTCTAATTGTCCTCCTGTCTGTCCAACCTGAGGCTCTCTCTCGCTCTTTCTCTTTCCCTCTCCCTCTCTTCTCCTTTTCCTGCGTATATCTCTCTCTCTTCCTCTCTACTACTTATCTCAGAACAAAACATGTTTCTGTTCTTTCTCCTGTACTGAAAATAAGATGGGGCCAATTATTATTGGATTGTGTGTTGGTGTGTGTGTGTGGTGAGAGAGAGCTCCGTTTGGCTAGCTAACTTTGTCTTTTAACATGTAGCAGGCCTATAGGGAGATCCACCCGAGTGGAAGAGAGAGAAGGTCCCCTAAGTCCTGTCCGATATTCTGTGTCTGGAGGGGGCTGGTGGGGTGAAGTGTGACGACACACACGCAACACATACAGAAAATGCATAGATAGAAGAACACACTCATGCACGMACAGACAAGCAGCGACACCAGCATTCAATCTGTTACGACCAGATATATTGTTGTTTATAAACTGGGTGGTTCCAGCCCAGAATGCTGATTGGCTGACAGCAGTGGTATGTGAGACGGTATACCATGGGAGTTTGAGACCGTATACCTCGGGGGTTTGTGGTATTTGGCCAATATACCACGACTAATAGCTGAATCCAGGCACTCTGCGATGCGTCGTCCCTAAGCACAGTCCTTAGGCGTGGACCCCCTTGGGCCTTACTGCTTAAATACACTAAATGGCCAAAAGTATGTGGCACCTGCTCCTCGAACATCTCATTCCAAAATCATGAGCATTAATATGGAGTTGGTACCTCCTTTGTTGCTATAACAGCCTCCACTCTTCTGTGAAGGCTTTCCACTAGATGTTGGAACATTGCTGTGGTTACTTGCTTCCATTCAGCCACAAGCATTAGTGAGGTCGGGCACTGATGTTGGGCGATTAGGCCTGGCTCGCAGTCGTCGTTCCAATTCATCCCAAAGGCATTCGACGGGGTTGAGGTCAAGGCCAGTCAAGTTCTTCCTCACCGACCTCGACAAACCATTTCTGTATGGACCTCACTTTGTGCACGGGGGCATTGTCATGCTGAAACAGGAAAGGGCCTTTCCCAAACTGTTGCCCCAAAGTTGGAAGCCCAGCATCGTCTAGATAGAACGTCATTGTATGCTGTAGCGTTAAGATTTCCCTTCACTGGAACTAAGGGGTCTAGCCTGAACCATGAAACACAGCCCCAGACCATTATTCCTCCTCCACCAAACTTTACGGTTGGCATTATGCATTAGGGCAGGTAGCATTCTCCTGGCATCCGCCAAACACAGATTCTGTCGGACTGCCAGAAGGTGAAGTGTGATTCATCACTGCAGAGAACACGTTCCCACTGCTTTAGAGTCCAATGGCGGCGAGCTTTACACTACTCCAGCTGACGCTTGGTATTGCRCATGGTGATCTTAGGCTTGTATATCCATGGCTGCTCAGCCATGGAAACCCATTTCATGAAGCTCCCAACGAACAGTTCTTGTGCTGACTTTGCTTCCAGAGGCAGTTTGAATTTTTATGCGCTACGTGCTTCAGCACTCGGTGGTCCCATTCTGTGAGCTTGTGTGGCCTACCACTTCGCGGCTGAGCCTAAATAGTACTGCCATGCCACTGACTAAAATAGACTGAATATACTGCCATGCACTGCTAAAATAGCTGCATGATACTTGACCATGCACTGCTACAATAGATGAATATACTGACATGCACTATATAGACTCATATACTGCATGCCACTGCTACAATAGACTGAAATACTACTGCGCATGCCTACTGCTAAATAGAACTGAATATACTGCCATTGCACTGCTAAATAGGCTGAATATACTGGCCAATGCACTGCTACAGATGGCTGAATATACTGCCATGCATGCTACATAGTACTGAATATACTGCGCATGCCACTGCTAAAATAGATTGAATACTGCATGCCACTGCTGAAAATAGGCTGAATATACTGCCATGCACTGCTACTAGACTGATATACTGGGCCATGCCACTGCTACGAATAGAGCTGAATATACTGCATGCACTGCTTAAAATAGACTGAATATACTGCCATGAACACTGCTAAAATATGACTGAACTATTTTTGGCACCAGTAACACTGCTAAAATACAGACTGAATATACTGCTTATCGCCACTGTTCTAAATAGACCTGAGAATATTTGCCATGCCACTGCTAAAACTAGACTGAATTTACTGCCATGCCTGTAAATAGACTGAAGTATACTGCCATGCACTGCTAAAATAGACTGAATTTTGGGTGCCATGCCACTGCTAAAATAGACTGAATATACTGCCATGGCGCAGTCTGCTAAATAGACTGAATTTTTGCCATGCCACTGCTAAAATTAGTAGACTGAATATACTGCCATGCCATCTGATAAAATGAACAATCAAAGCTCTTAGAGTTTTAGCCCAGAAAGATGGGCAGGTAGGCCTAGTGGTTTAGAGCATTGGGCCCAGTATACTCAATCCCGCGACCTGCCAAGGTCAAAATCTGTCGGTTCTGCCACGAACAAGGCAGTTGAACCCATCTGTTCCTAGGCTGTCATTTAATCAGAATTTGTTCTTAACTGACGTTGCTAATTTAAATATAAGGTGAAATTAAAAATGTAAAAATAAATGAATAGTCAAACATTGGCAGTAGAATGGCCTTACTGAAGAGGCTCAGTGACTTTCAAGCATGGCACTCTGTCCGTAGGCATTGTAACCGTTTTCAACAAGTCAGTTTGTCAAACTTTCTGCCCTGCTAGCTGCGCCCCCTCGAGTCCAATCCCTGTATCGTTGCCCGTATTGGTGACAGTGGATAACGATCTAGGAGCCAAGCACCTGGCTCAGCGTCCGCCGAAGTAGGTAGGGTCCAGCTACAACTCACAGACACGGGACACGTGCTGAAGGTCAGTAGCGCATGATAAAAATTCAAACTGCCACTCTGGAGAGCAATGTCAGCACAAGAATGTTCGTTGGAAGCTTCATAAATGGGTTTCCCATGGTTGAGGCAGCTGCACACGAAGCCTAATGATCATCATGTGCAATACGCAAGCGTCGGCTGGAGTGGTGTAAAGCTTCATGCCATTGGACTCTGGAGGGCAGTGGAAGACTTGTTCTCTGCAAGTGATGGGGAATCAACGCTTCACCATCTTAGGCAGTCGCCGACGGATTAATCTGTTTTGCGAGGATTTCAGGAGAAGCTACCTGCCCGAATGCCATAGAGCCAACTGTAAAAGTTTGGTGTGAGGGAGAAATTAATGACTCTGGGGCTTTTTCAATGGTTAGGCTAGGGCGTCTCTTAGTTCCAGTGAAGGTAAATATTAAATGCTACAAGCATACAATGAAATTAATTGGACGCATGCTGTGCTTCCATACTTGGGGAAGGCCCTTTTTCCTGTTTCGCAGTGACAATGCCCCTGTGCACCAAGCTGCAAGGGTCCGTTTAGGAAAATGTTTTGTCGGAAGAGTCTGTGTGGAAGAACTTCACTGTGCTCACAGAGCCCTGACCTTAACCCCTGTAACCCCATGAATTGAAACCCCAACGCTGGAACCCCAATAGATCGGCCAACAGTCAGTACCGCGAAACTTCACTAATGACTCTTGTGGCTGCAATGGAGGAAGCAAGTCCCCGCAGCAATGTTCCAAGACATCTGGTGGAAAGCCTTCCAGATCGAGTGGAGCGCTGGTTAGATAGGCAGCACAGAGGACAGTAGTTAAACCATAATTAATGTCCATATGATTTTGGAATGAGATCGTTTGACGAGAAGGTGTCCACATACTTTTTGGCGATGTAGGTGTAAAATAACAAATATATGGTCTGGTCATAACAGATTGGAATGTGGTGTCGCTGCGTTGTGCTGTTTGCTGCATGAGTGTTTCTTTTATCTAGGCACTAGTTCTGTATGTTGTTGCGTGATGGTGTGCTTCACACTCACCCCCAGCCCCGCTCCAGACACGGACAGATATCGGACAGGACTTTAGGGGGACCTTCTCTCTCTTCCCACCGGTGGTATCTCCCGGTATAGAGGCCATGTGTACGATGTAAAAGACAAAGTTAAGCTAGAGCCAAACGGAGCTTCTACCATCAACACACGCGAGGTCATCACACACAGCATCCGAATGAATGAATTGGGGCCACATCTTATTTTCAGTAGGCGAGGGGAAAGAACAGAAACATGTTTGTTCTGAGAGAAAGGACAGAGGGAGGAGAAAAGAGAGAGAGAGTAGAGAGAGAGAGAGAGAGTGTAGAGAGGAGAGAGAGAGATGAGAGAGAGAGAGAGAGAGAGAGAAGAGAGAGAGACGAGAGGAGGAGAGAGAGAGGGCGAGAGCGAGAGGAAGAATGAGAGAGAGAGGAGAGAGAGAGAGAGAGAAGGAGAGAGAGAGAGAGCGAGAAGAGGAGAGT
>NW_019944315.1:44541-45900 GCF_002910315.2 Salvelinus sp. IW2-2015 | reverse complement strand
ATTGTGAAAGTGGAAAACATCTATGGCCAGCAACAACGGACGACGGCCTATTTTAGCAGTGGCATGGCAGTATATTCAGTCGATTTTAGCAGWGGCATGGCAGTATATCCAGTCGATTTTAGCAGTGGCATGGCAGTATATCCAGTCGATTTTAGCAGTGGCATGGCAGTATATTCAGTCTATTACAACAAAACATAAATGATTCCATATTATTCAGTCTATAGTAACAGGGGCATGACATAGTGGCTGGATACATCGCAACCTGCGGTGTGGAAAATCGTGCAACATCATGTATTCAATTTGCCACAGCGGTCGCCATCACACACCTATTGCAATCTAGCAGCTTAGCCTCGCCCTAGAGATTCAACCTATTACACTCCCAGCAATCACACAGAGCCTCCTCTCAATGAGGCAGGGAGCACCAAATATCACGGGTTGCACTTTTGCCCTTAACACCTCTGCTTCACAATCTAATTGGGCGCGGGTGGTGTAATAAAAGGTCCTGATGGGGCTGGGGCCTGGGAGTGATTGCGCCTCTGTCCCAAATGGCATCCTATTCCCTATCTAGTGCCCTAACTTTGACCAGACCCTTATGGGAAGTAAGTAGTGCACTATATAGAAAATAGGGTGCTATTTGTGACTCGGCCTGAGTTTCCTATTTCCTGGTTGGTGTCGAGGAGGGTTGCAGGAACACTCGCTGTAATAACACCGGAGCACCGGGAGTGGGGGGCAGGGTGTAGTGGAGGTGTGTGTGTATGTGTGTTCTGTGCCCTGCGCTAGAATGACGCAGGCTAATTGATTCTGCCCTTGTAAATCCAATGCATTTTAAACAGCCCYCCAGTTCACATTTAAATGGCGCAGGGTTTTCATTTGGGGTGGGGGGGTGGGGGGGGGGTGTTTGTGAGTGTGTGCTTTTTCATTGGGGGGAAGCTGCTGAGATTACATTTGCATGAGAGAGACGATTTTGCGGTTTCTCTCTCTTTTCTCTCTCTCACATACTCACCGATGCACAGAAAAACATTCACGCAAATATGCACACACAGACACACTCATAATGATTCAATCAACCAGTCCTGAAAACACAACATAAATCAAATACTGTATGAGGTGTCAGTGGTGAGGAAGACCGGAGTCCGTGGTGTGTGTGTGTGTGTGTGTGTGTGTGTGTGCTATTTTGCCGTGATGTTTTTTCTGTGCAGTCTGCGTGAGTATGGTGAGAGAGAAGAAAAGAGGCGAGAAACCACGAAAATCGTCTCTGTCATGACCAAGATGTAATCTCAGCAAGCTTCCCCGCCAATGAAAAAGCACACACTCAACAAACACCCCCCCCACCCCCTCAATTAAAACCTGCGCCATTTT
>NW_019944315.1:29313-44516 GCF_002910315.2 Salvelinus sp. IW2-2015 | reverse complement strand
AACAGGATCAAGCAATCATCAGCTATGCCTTCTGGAAACTCAGACACAGGTCTTCCCGAAACAGGATATCTGCCCTCCACACAAGTCGCCGTCATATCAAGCCGATGGCATCACCACCACTGGTTTACAGCTGTGAACCTGGGTCACTTTACAGCTTGGAAGCTGGGTCCACTTTACAGCTGTGAAGCCTGGGTCACTTTACAGCGGAACCTGGTCACTTACAGCTGTGAACCTGGGTCCACTTTACAGCTGGTGAAGCCTGGGGTCACTTTACAGCTGTGAAGCCGGTCCACTTTACAGCTGTGAAACCTGGGCCACTTCACAGGCTTGAAGCCCTGGGTCACTTACAGCTGTTAAGCCTGGGTCACCTTACAGCTTAAGCCTGGGTGCGACTTTACAGCTGGGAACCTGGGTCACTTTTACAGCTGTAAGCCTGGGTCACTTACAGTGTGAAAGCCTTGGTCACTTTACAGCTGTGAAGCCTGGGTCACTTTACAGCTGTGAAGCCATGGGTCACTTTAACAGCTGTGAAGCCTGGGTCACTTTACAGCTGTGAAGCCTGGCGTCACTTTATAGCTGGAAAGCCTGCGTCACTTTTACAGCTGTGAAGCCTGGGTCACCTTACAAGCTGTGAAGCCTGGTCACCTTACAGCTGCTGAAGCCTGGGTCACTTTACAGCGTGAAGCCTGGTCACCTTACAGCGACACAACAAGCAGCTCGAGTGATCCACATAAAGTTACTACAGTGCATCCTGGGATTCACCTGGTGCGACCCATACAGAATACTTGGTAAGACCAACTGTAGAGTTATAGAGGCCGTGGTCTCCCAAGCACCAACTGTAAGATATAGAGCCTGGTCAACAGCACCAACTGTAAGAGTAAGAGGCCAATGGTCACCAAACCAACTGTAAGAGTTTAAGAGTATTAGAGCCATTGTCACCAGCACAACGTAAGATATAGAGCTATGGTCAACCAGCCACCAACTGTAAGAGTATAGAGGCCAAGCTCACCCAGAACCAACGTGTAAGAGTATAGCGGCCAGGTGGTCACAAGCACCAACTGTAAGAGTATAGAGGCCACGATGGGCACCCAGAACCAACTGTAAGAGTATAGAGGCCATGGTCACCCTGCACAAACTGGTAGAGTATAGGAGGCCATGGTCACCCAGCACCCAACTGAAGAGTATAAGCCATGTACCCAGCAGCAACTGTAAGAGTATAGAGGCCATGGTCACCCTGCCACCGAACTGTAAGAGTATAGAGGCCATGGTCACCCTGCCACCAAAACTGTAAAGAGTATAAGAGCATGGTCACCTTTGCACCAAACTGTCTAAGACGTTATAGAGGGCCAGGGGGTCACCAGCACCAACTGTAAAGTATAGAGGCTATGCTCACCCCTGCCACCAAACTGTAAGAGGGGTATAGAGGCCATGGTCACCAGCACCAACTGGCTAGAGTATAGAGGCGCATGGTAGTCCCAGCACCAACTTTAAGAGTATAGAGGCCATGGTCACCCTCGCACCAACTGTCAGTAGAGCCGATGTCACCCAGACCCAACTGTAAGAGTATATGAGGGCCATGGTCACCCAGCCACCAACTTAAGAGTATTAGATGACATTGGTCACCCCTTGCACCAACTGGTTAAGAGTATAGAGGCCATTGGTCACCTGCACCAACGTAGAGTATAGAGGCCGATGCCACCCGTGCACAACTGGTTAGAGGCTATACTATATGGAGGTGGCCATGGTCACCCAGCACCAACTGGTAGAGTATAGAGGCCATTGTCACCCCAGCACCAAACTGTGGTAGTGGTATTCAGAGGGCTATGTCACCCGGAAGCACCAACTGGTAGAGTATACGCGGCCATATGGTCACCCAAGCACCAACTGGGCTTAAGTATAGAGGCCATGGTCACCCAGCACCAAAACTGGATAGAGTATAGAGCCATGTCACCAGCACCAACTGGATAGACTATAGAGGCCCGATGTCAAACCCTTTGCACCAACTGTAAGAGTATTAAGAGGCCATGGTCACCCTGCGACCAACTGTATAGAGCCATGGTTCACCCGCAGCGACCAACTGAAGAGTATAGAGGCCATGGTCACCCAGAACCAACTGTTAAGAGTTATAAGGCATGGTCACCCAGAAACTCCAACTGAGAGAGTATAGAGGCCATGGTATCACCCCCAGGGCAGCACCAACTGATAAGAGTATAGAGGCCAATGGTCACCTCGAGCACCAACTGTAAGAGTATAAGAGGCCATGGTCAGCGCCAGCACCAACTGTAAGAGTATAGAGTGCCGAATTTCACCCGAAGCCACAACTGTAAGAGTATAAGGCCATTGGTCCACCCTGCACCAACTGTAAGAGTATAAGGGCCATGTCACCCTCAGCACCAACTGTAGAGTATTAGAGGCCATGGTCACCCAGCACCAAACTGGGTAGCAGTATAGGAGCCATTGGTCACCCAGCACAACTGGTAAGAGTATAGAGCCATGTTAGCCAGCACCAAACTGTAAGATATAAGGCCATGGTCACCTTGCACCGAACTGTAAAGTTATAGAGCCCATGGTCACCCAGCACCAACTGTTAAGAGGATTATAGAGGCCATTGTCACCAGCTACCAACTGTAAGAGTATAGAGGCCATTGTCACCCAGCACCAACTGTAGATAATTAAGCCATGTCACCCGTGCACCAACGTGAAGAGTATACGAGCCATGGTCAGCCTGCACCAACTTAAGAGTATTAGGGCCAATGGGTCACCCTGCTGACCAACTGTAATGAGTATAGAGGCCATGGTTCACCCAGCACCCAACTGTCAGGAGCTAGAGCCGATTGTCACCCAGCACGGCGAACTGTAAGGAGAATAGAGGAGGCCATTGTGGTCACCCAGGCCACCAACATAGGCATAGGTATAGAGCCATGGTCAACCCCAGCACTCCAACATGTTAAGAGTTATTAGGCCATGGCTTTTCAGCCCATGCACCAACCCTGGAGAGTATAGAGCCCATTGGGTCACCCGAAGCACCAACTGTAAGAGTATAAGCCATGGATTAAGCCCAGCACCCAACTGCGGTAGAGTATTAGAGCCCCATTGTCACCCAGCACCAAAACCCCTGGGGCATGTTCATTAGAACATTCTCAGCAGTGCCTGCATCAATTCTCACTCGGTTCCTGCAGTGCCTACTCTGATTCGCATCTCCTCTTGCTCCCTGCATCTCTCGCTCTCGTTCTTCGCGTCCGTCAATCTTATCCGTAACATATACCTCGCGTCGCTCCTGCAAATGCAAGTCTCGTGCAACAATTCTCCATACAATCTCCATCTACGATATCTCTCTAGTCATGCGGCATTCTATGCTGCCATCTCTATTCTCCCTACTCTTCCTCCACGTGCCGATGTCCTCTCTCTTCTCGCTCATGCGCTGCGAGCTGTGACTAAGCATATGGTCTAGGTGAGCGGTGCGAGCCTAGCGCTGCCTACGACCATCATAAAGACACCTCAGCTAACTATACAGCCTCTAGGCAGTTTCTCGTCCACTTCTCTAAACTAATTACACTAGATTCTCTTCCGTGCCTTCGCTATTCCTACCAATTGTATCCAGTCCATTCTACTATAGCTGGCGTGGTTATAAGTTCGTTTATAAAAAGCGTTGCGTGCCTGCACATTGTGCGCTCCGCTTAACTGACTTGCTCTTTCTGCTTCTCGGCTTGCATGCGAAGAATTCCTATCTTTTCTCTTCTCTCCTTCGTTCGTTTCAGTGTGTGCGACATCTCTTGAGAGATCCTCTGCTCCCTCACCGGCTACAGCTCAGTACGGCGGAGACTCCTCCAAGTATGCGTGTCCTCAACAGCTTTAACCAGCTCACCCCATACTATCATGCGAATGTACTCGAATACTCTGTAGCTACTATGCATCCCGGTCCTACATATTCAAATATCTCACTGTATTACTTCCATCTCAAACTCTCTCTTACGCCGTATTACCTTTTTGCTTGTCTTCTGCTCTCTCTCTGCCTATACTCCCTCGCCCATCCTATCAAGTAGCCTGGTCTGCGCCATCCCGTACATACCTCATCCATCTCCTGCGATCGTGGTGCGGGTCGGCGTCCCCGAGGCATGCCATCATCCTCTATGTCCTCTGTCCGTGCATTCTCCTATGGTATACCTATTCCTTCTCTCCTATCTCACATCAGTCACTCACCCGCTCTGGCATCTATCTCTTCCTCCGGGTCTCATCCACGGGATCTCTGCTCTGCCTTCTTCACTACGGATTCATCCCCCTACTCGTTCCTCCTCGTCCCTCTCTCCAATCTCCGATACCTCTTCCTCCTACATTCCCTCGCCGTATCTAGGTTCTCTCTCGCTGCTCGCGTCATCCATCATCCTCTCTTTTCTCGCTCCTCCACTCTCATTCTATCTCCTCTCTCCATCTCAATCTCTGCGGTACTTCTCTGCCGTCTTTCCTATCATCTCATCTTCCCTCTTCGTCCTCATCCATACAATATCTCCACCTCTCTCTTCAACTACCATGCTGTCTTCTTTCTGCCTCCTCACTCGCGATCTCTCGTCTCCGCTCATCCATTCTTCTCTCCTCCTCATCCATCTCTTTCTCCTTCTCCTCATCCATCTCTTTCTCCTCCTCCTCATCCATCTCTTCTCCTCCTCCTCATACCATCTCTTCTCCTCTTCCTCATCCATCTCTTCTCCTCCTCCTTCATCCATCTCTTCTTCCCTCCTCATCCAATCTCTTCTTCTCCTCTCATCCCAATCTACTTCTCCCCTCCTCTATCCAACCTCTTTCTCATCTGCTCATCCATTCTCTTCTCTCCTCCTCATCCATCTCTCTTCTCCTCCTCATCCACCTGGCTTCTCATCCTTCATCGCGATCCTCTGCGGCGTCCCTCTCATCTACTAATCTCTCTTCATCCTCGCTCCTCAGTCCGAGCGGCTCTTCTCATCCCCTGCTCAATCTCCTAGTCTCTTCCTCTCTCCTTTATCCATCATTCTCTTATCTCTCTGCTCTCCTTTCCGTCTGGGTGTAATTGAATGCCACTGCGTCCGTCATACAGAGGACAGAGGAGGCTCGTCGTTTAGTAGGAAGATTGTAACCTTCGAGTGAGAGACTGGAAATGATTGGTCTTCATTTCAGGGTGGCAATACCTTAATTCCTACTATCTCTCAACATGAGGACATTAGCTGCTGAAATCCATGGAAGTACAGATTGTACGCATCCTTTAATATATTCTGCATCCAGGGGATGCTGTACAGCAGGTGGACCTGACACAACAATTCTCTCGCATCAGCAGGAAATGTGAATATACAAATTTATTTACGTCGTGACACAATGTGTTTGTAGGTGCTGGATTGGCAGTAACGTTCAGAAATGCGCCTTTTTTAATCCTCAACATTACTATTACACAAACTAGTTCTGAGCATTTCCTGCAGGTGTTTGCAGTAACGTTCTCCTGCAACATTGGTTGATCAAATGACACGAATTCGCCTTACCTCTGTATCTATGATTATTTACTCTCTCACAATTCTGGCTCGCCAGACGGACATCCCTGTAAGGGTTATGTTCTGCCAGCACAAGAAGACAGAAAGAGCACCAACTCTGCTCCTTACACCATCATTATACTATCTTTGACTGTCCCAAGAGTCGTCCAGATGAGCACAATTATGGCTCTCTGACTTTTAAGAGACTAGGCCCTATGAGTTCGCTCGTAGAAGCCCTTTTGCGTGCCATTCAAGTTTATTGGTATTAAAAACACTCTTGGCATGTCCTTGGTGTGCTGTCTTACACAATACTTGCCGTCACTTCAAAGAGCTTATCTACTTTACCCATTTGTGCATTGTGAGTTACCTCTTATTACGAACTCTACAATTGGCATAGATCTAACCATTTTCTAGTCATCTCGCGCATGGAGTTGACTCGTCTATTAGAGCCTATCGCTCAAATTACTCTCTTGTGTCTCACACGCTTTGTGCGGTGACCAAAGGTCTTATAAGGTCCTGGTATAATTATTAGCTTATGATATCGGATAGCACTGTTGTGACGTGACACGAGGTATGCTCTTATTCTACCTCTTATGTGAGACTCTAGTTCGTGGCCCACTAGAGTTGAGCTAGTACTGGCTATGGACCGTACACTGATCTATCTTCCAACTCACTTTAGGTGTCGTGTGGTGCCATGGCCTCCTCACACATCACATCTCATTACAACTAGCGACAGCGAGTGACACACATCGACCCTCATCCACACACCATATTCACTCATTAACAGTCTTAGGTCAGCTGTGGACCATGGCACTCATATACTCCTATACAGTTCGAGTGCGCTGAGAGCAGTGGCGAACCAATGCGTCCATCTATAACTATCCTTAACAGATCGTACGCTGAAGCGAGTGTGACCCATGCACCCTCTATACTCTTACAACAGGATGGGCTCTGACCACTGGCCATCTCTACTCCCCTTACAGGTCATATCTGGCGAATGACTGCCTCATATACTCTTACAGATTTGGAGTACTGGGGACCATGGACCTCTAATTACTCTTACGTGTGCTGAGGTGATCCATAGGCGCTATACTCTTTATCTCAGTGGTTGCAGGTGACCATGGCCTCTTATACTCTTAAACCAAGTTGGTGCCAGGTGACCATAGCCGTCCGTAATACCCTCTATCTCAGCTTTCGTGCTGGGTGCCATGGGACCCTCTGATACCTCTACCAGTGTGCTGGGTGACCATTCCACGTCATTATAGAGCTCTACCAGTTGATGCTGGCGTACCAGGCGCTCTGAGAATAAACTCTCGCCAGCTTGGTGTGCTGGGGTGACCGATGGCCTCGTATACTCTACCGTTTGGTGCTGGTACCGATGGCCTCTATACTCTTACCAGTTGGTGCTGGGTGGACCATGCCTCTATTACTCTACGTTGGTGCAGGTGACTGGCCTCTAACTCTTACAAGTTGGTGCAAGGGTGACCATGGCTTCTATTAGCTCTTACAGTTGTGCAGGGTGACCATGTCCCTCTATTACTCTTTACAGTTGGTGCTGGGGGTACCATTGCCTCTATACTTCGTAACAGGTTGAGCGCGTGAGCGATGGAGGCGTTACTCCTAATAGGAGCCTCCTGTATACCTCTTAGCAGTTGGATGCTCAAGTTAGCAGGAGGGTGGAACCATGCCCTCTATACTCTTACAGGTGGGATGCTCTACCAGATCCGGCCCTATTACCTCTTTCTCTTTGTTTTTATGTGTTGTTCTTTCTCTTTCAGTTTTTTTTTTTATTTTTGCATCATCTAGTTATTCCTCATGTGGTTTATAACTCTATACCCTCACGTTGGGGGGGTATACGTCAGTTGGTACTTGTGGCTTGTTGGACCGTCTGACCCCACTTTGATGCCTCCTTTTTCTGGCTCGTAGTATGAACTTGCTTTGGGTCTACGCTGGTTTTTCGAAGGGTTTCGGCCGAGTCTAATGGGCGTCTCACTAGCACTGCTGCTTAGCATGATGACGTTTGCAGGGTTTCTAAATCACCCGAGTTGGCGGGCCTATGCAGCTGTGGAGCCGGTAGCGCGCCTTTGGCTCTATACTCTTACAGTTGTTGCAGGTATCCTGAATGACTTTGGTGAGAGGCAGCTGTTGACGCTAAGACTCAATGCCTACTCGATTTAATAGAATACGTTTACAGTTGTGGGTTAAGGCACTCGCTGGAGCTGGGACTGAGTAGGGCCCTATACTTGTGGATAGTCTAGCCAGTGTGTAATAGACAAGTCAGTTGAACAGACAGGACATCTCTCAATTACCCTGATATAGACAATAGAGACCTGTTTATCTGTCCCAGAATGACATCGAAATTCAGACAGCCTACGACATGAACGCTTAACAAATCTCTCTCAGATTCCCATGGTTCACTAAGATGTACACCAAATTTTATGAGATTCTACGAAAACTAATTACTATTGAGTTTATTTGTCACGAGGAGTGTGATCACGTGATGGCACTTTGCATCGTTATATTCTTTTGTGACGACTCGAAGACTCGTATACTGCGCGCAGAACCGACATCGGTTCCCTCCTTTATGGAACATTGCCACTCATCTAGTATATTATATATGAAGTAGAATATTATCTGTCTCAGGTATACACTTGGCCGTAGGCGCTTGCCTGTGCTCACACACAGTTCAAACAGATTGTCGAGTGTTCTTGGTATGTATCGGAGTATATGTAGGAGGCCTAGACTATGAACGTGAGACGAGTTATAGAGCAAGTGAGTAGACTGAGAGTGACGTGAATAGTCGTTTCGTGTCCAGTTGACTTGCAGTTACAGATAGTGTGCTGTGACCGATTGTCCTCGAATGAGCGTGTACTCTCTCTCAATAGAGCTTTCATGTTCCGCGATGTGTCTCTCATGCATCACAGATTAAGCATTGCGGTATTACAATATCTCTCTTGTACTTGAGTTGCATGATAAGTTTTACCAAGCCCCTCATGATAACATTCGTATTAAACTAAGTCTAGGGAATGCGTACGAGTGGAGGGACCTCACGGGATACCAGCAGTCAGATGAACTCATATCAAGAGTAATTGGATAATATCCAGCATAGTTACCATAGATAATTCCTTCAGTAGAGTACTTGGGTATTCGCACCACAGAGTACTCAGTGAGGTATTCAGTGACTTAAGTCCAATATGTTAAATTGATAATAACACCTGAATGTATATGAGGTAATACCTAGCAGCTACATGACTCTCGAGTTACAGTGTATTATGAGGTTCTGATCTGATACCCAACAGTAAATGATGGGAATAAGCCAAGGAGTTAGATGATGGCTCATACACCAGCAGTACACTTTATAATAACGAGTTGAGATCAACCTGATAAATACCACGTGAATCTGATTTCAATAGCAGAGTAGGGATATAGGTAGCCAGCACCGTAAATGAGCTGCACAGACAATGTAACCAGAAGTAATGCTAATGACCAGTGAGCGATCTCAAATAATACGCGACTCAGTCAGGGCATTAGTGGATATACCAAGAAGTACTGATAAATACCAGAGGTAAATGATTGAGATACCATAGTAATGATAAACTCTACCAGAAGTAAGTTACTACAATAGCCACGAGTTAATGTTATAATAACCAGATAATTGATAATTACCAGAAGATGTAACATGACCTAAGTAGCGGCTAGTATCTGATCAAAGAGTACCATGGGTTAAAGTTATGATAAGATACGAAGCGCAGTAAGGTGAATACCATAGTGCTAATGATCAGGGCTAAGTTACCATATGTAATAGATAATACCAGAGTAATTGATCAATACAGAAGTAATGATAATACCAGGTAATTTACCAGAGTAAATGATCAATTACGCAGAGTAATGATAATAACCAGCAGTAATGATAGTACCTTGCAGCATCTATTTGAATCATGACTCTTAGAACGCACACTCAGCACACACTGGATGCCGGTGACAACTGTGCGTATACTCGAAGTGCGTGTGCCCAAACTGGTCAAAAGTAGACTGCACTAGGTATGGGAGGGAATAGTGGTGCCCACTTTGGGCGACAGCCATGGTGTTTTACAGTGACATAGACACTACAGACAACCTCCCTAGCAAAAGGAAGCAAAATTCAAGCTGACATTATGCAACCCCCACCCCAACACACAACACTACAGGTATTAATGAGGCGAGGACGCTGGGTACGTGAATTTATGGCATGTTTATACACAAAAAGAGGAAGAGGGACGGGGGGGACATCACTGTACTGTCTGGCACCTTCTCAGACTGTTTGTAAAGGATAGTGCTGGGGTAAAAAGTTGTGTGTGTGTGTGTGTCTCTCTGTCTCTCTCTACAGGGTGATTCAATACTGCTCGCTCCTGATTAGTCTCAGTGTAAGCTGTAATGACCTGGCAGGAGAGCTATAAGTAAATCTAGCTACCCTCCCCCTGCACACAACACAACCCACACAACCACACACACACCGTATGCTATCTCCACATGGACAGACCCATTTGATTATAAACAACCTATCTAAAATGCGTTCCTACCGCACGCCTTGTTAGGGGGGGGGGTATATGGTTAGGATGTGTCTTGGATCTGGGGTGGACCTGTGTTTTCTGAATGTTGTTATTTGGGACCGAGTCCCAAGATATATGCAGCGTATCACTTGTACAGTTGTATACTGCGTTGGTTGCTTATATAGTGCCTGTAGTGAAAAATATGTTCCGAGTGTGTGTTACTTTCCTGTAGCAGTCCTCTAGTGTGATGTGTATCCTTCAGGGTATCTATCTCTATTCTCTGTCTCCGCGGCGTCTCAAAGCTGCAAGTGTAACAAAATAACAACGGTTCTCGAGTCGCATCATCTCTATGTGTTTCGTTTCTCCCCCAAAGCCTGGTGTCCATTCATCAGAGGCCAAGTCCTGACGGCCAGACGGAACCCCCCTCATTAGAGGTCGGAATGTTACCTTCGTCCGCACTACCCCGACCACGCGATACACCGTCACGCCGCAAGGACGGCATGTAGGTCCACACGGTCACACACAGACACACTCATGATGATTAAATCAACCCCTCCTGAAAACACAACATAAATCAAATACTGTATGAGGTGTCAGTGGTGAGGAAGACCAGAGTCCGTGGTGTGTGTGTGTGTGTGTGTGTGTGTGTGTGTGTGTGTGTGTGTGTGTACGTGGACCTACATGCCGTCCTTGCGCGTGACGGTGTATCCGTGGTCGGGGTAGTGGACGAAGGTAACATTGACTCCTATGAGGGGGGTTCCGTCTGCCGTCAGSACTTGGCCTCTGATGATGGACACMAGGCTGGGGAGAAACAACACATAGAGATGATCTACTTCGAGACGTTGTTATTTTGTACACTGCAGCTTTGAGATGCCGCGGAGACAGAGATAGAGATATCCTGAGATACACATCACACTAGAGGACTGACAGGAAATAACACACGAGACAACTTTCACTCAGCACATTCATAAACACCACAGTATAACACTGTACCACGTCAAATAACCAATTCCCTTTTCTCGTCACCGCTATGCACGCACAAAATCACACGTGATCCAAACACCCCCCCCCCCCCACACAGATATTGTTATTCATGTGGGCTTACATCTCCCTGTTTAGCACACATAACACAGTGTGTTTAAGGGCTGCTGGGATGCCTGGGCCTTTCCCCTCTGAGGCTTATCAGCCTGATCGATTCTAGGGGACTGAGTGAATAAATCACACACAGCACACATACACGCACGAACGGATGAACACATGCACACACACACACAAATGCACAMACACCCACTTTGCCCACCAACACACACACAGGCCAGCAGCACGGCAAATTTATTCTGCGGCAAAAATTGTTTAAAAAAAAGAGGAGAAAAGTCAAGTTGTTTAGCCAGGCCCGGCTAGCAGTGGACCGTTTAGATGAGTTTTTAATCAATGGGTCTGGTCCTGTGGAGATAGCTACTGTGTGTGTGTGTGTGTGTGTGCAGGGGGAGGGTAGCTAGATTTACTTATAGCTCTCCTTGCCAGGTCATTACAGCTTACACTGAGTACTAATCAGGAGCGGAGCATTGAATCACCCTGTAGAGAGAGACAGAGACACACACACACACACAACTTTTCACCCCCAGCACTATCCTTTACAACAGTCTGAGAGGATGCCAGACAGTACAGTTGATGTCCCCCCCTCCCCCTTCATAGTTTTTTTTTGTTTTTGTTCTAAACATGCCATAAATTACAAATTACCCAGCGTCCTCGCCTCATTAATACCTGTGTGTGTGTGTTGGGTGGGGGGGGGGGTGATGGTCCTTAATTAGCTGTAATTTATGCCTTCCATTTGCTATAGGGAGGTGTTCTGCGAGGCTCTGTCACCGCTAAAACAATGTCGTGTCCCAAATGGCACCCTATTCAGTTGCACTACTTTTGACCCAAAGTGGCTCATTAATACTAGCGGATGGAATAGGGTGGCGCAGTTGGGATGCACACATACCCAATTTGTATCCTGTCACGTGTACTAGTGTTCTGAGAGCATGGTTCAATAGACGCTGCAAGGACGATCTATCATTACTCTGTCTTCATACCGTAACTCATTACATCTCGGTACTATCCATTACTTGGTACTATCATTACTCTCCTATTATCATAACTCTGGTACTATCAGTATTCCCGACCACCATACTCCGGTCGTTATCATGTACTCCTGTACTATCAATCAGTCGATACCTATCATACCTTTCTTTCGGAATGTATCATTACCGTATTACCTGTACTATCATTAGCCTGTACTATCATTACCTTCTGGTGATCTATCATTGACTATGGTATCATCATGACTTGTATTATCATTACTCATGTATATCATCACTCTTGGTATTATCAGTTACGACTTAACTCGGTATATTCATACGATATCTACTCTGGTATTACATTATCTTACGCGCTGATATCATTACTCTTGTACTTATCAGTACTCTGGTATTTATTACTTCAAATCTGCCGTATTATACTGGATATATACTTGGTTATTATCTATACATCTGTATTATTCATTACTGCTCGGTACTACTTACTCTTATCATAGTCTGGTATCTATCATACTCTGTATCTATATTACCGTTGTACATACTCTGTTTATCATAAGTGTACTTACTCGATCTGTACTCTGGGTTACTATTTACTCTGGGCTTCCTAATCATTACTGCTGGTATCTATCATTACTGTCTGTATCTATCATTAGCTTCTGTATTATCATTACTCTGGTATTATCATATAGTTTACTATCATTCACGTCTGGTACTATCGTTATCTGGTGCTATCTCTTATCTGTCTATCATTACTCTGGGTACTATCATTACTCTGGTGCTATCTTACTATGTACTATTCCTACTCTGGTACTATCATACTGTCGGTGCATCCAATTACTCTGGGCTATCATTACTCTGGTGCTATCATTAGCTGTACTATCATTATCTTGGTCGATCACTTACTCTGGTACTATCATACTCTGGTGGATTATCTGAAATGACACCTTTAGTTAACCCTTAACCTTTCCCCTCCCACTGGCACACATTTCTCTCTCTCTCATAATAAGCATGACAAAGGTTGCTGTGGGCAACAGGCAGCGCCTCAGTAACTGACGGGTGATATTTCCTTTTTTACATGGTTGCATGTCATGGAATGTGGCTTGGAGTTAGAAAGTGTCACTGTCACCTCTGTAAAATACAAAGTATTCATTTTTCTCTAAATTATATTTGTACATATATTTGTACATAAATTATATTTGTACATGATTGTTACGTCCATGTCTGCTGTATGCAATTCATTTTCTGGCAATAAAGGTTTTAATTCATTCAGAATTGAGGATGTTGTCTTTTACCCTGGGTTTTTAAACACTGGGCTGGACACCACACCACAGTCCAGGATATCCTCCATGTAGTTCTTATCAGACAGATTAGTCTCTGGCCTCTCACCAAAGTCATTCAAGGATATCGCTTCGACTCGCCCCCGGGGCTCCACAGCTGTGACCCGGCACCTGGGATTTGAACCCTCAACCCTGCTAACCCCAGTCAGTGGACCAATTAACCGGGCCCTTGACCACGAGACCACAACATCACTACACAGAACAGGGCCATAAGGGGAGTCGACAGAGCCAAGACCAACTAGTCCCCGAGCGTTAATCTGCTTGAAATCTGTGTGCAATATAAAAACACTGAGGGAAGGACCTAAAACAAGAGAGAGGTTGGGGGTCGGTCTTCCTGCTTAAAATACTGCAGCTTTAAGCTCCATTGCTCGTCTCCCTCTTCTAGAGTTTGCTGAAGCGTGGCCAAGAAGCGGTCTTATCTAAATTCAACAGTGTGTGTGTGAGTGTGTGTGTATGTGAGCCACCACATAAAGTAGTGAAGCGTTCGTGGCCACATGCCTAATTTGGCCCGTCACGATCCATAAAGAGGAATAACAGCATACTTCACAGTGTGTTCAGACTCCTTATTCCCAGTAACTAGAACCTGTATAAGGGAGCCAAAGGATTGCATTCAAGCAAACTCTGAACTGAAAATGTTCTGCAATTGTATTGTTTGACTATTATGGCAGACAAAGGGAAATAAATGCTTTAGTGTAGGAAGTTGAGACACACAAAGGCGTCTGACGTGTTTTTATCCAATAACCTTGGCAGAAAGCCTTGGTAGTGCCTGCTCTTAAACTAGTGAGACTATTTCAATTGTAGGTTTGGAGAAGTCAATAATAATGTAGGTGTAAACAGGTTTTTGCTCTTTCCTGTCCTTGTTGTGCCGCAGACAGTCACTTACAGGATGTCTGCTCTGCGCCACAATGCAAAAAATCACAGACTACAGATGTAGGGTCTTAATTTGATCACCATGTTGCAGGAGAACTTTACTGCAATGCAGGGAATGTAGAACTTGTAGTGTGTTTGAGGTTTAAAAAGGCTTCTGAAGTTTGCAATTTCCACTTTGAAATTTCAGACTTGATTTTCCTTTACAAAAAATGTATCGACCCCTACAAAAATGTCCATTAATTGTATATTCACATTTCCTGTTGATGCAGGATTGTTTTCCTGCTGTATCTCAAACTGGCTCAAATTAAGATCCTACATCTGTACTTCATTATTGAGTATGTCTCTTTTGAATGAATTGCCCCCCTGAATAATATCTCTATTCCAGTCTCTCGCTCGAGTGTCATTTCCTACTAAACGACGAGCTCTCCGTCTCTGTTGATGGAGAGTGGCATGTCAATACACCCAGATGGAGGAGGAGAAGAAGAGATGTATGAGGAGGAGGAGGAGAGATGGATGAGGAGGAGAAGAAGAGATGGATGAGGAGGAGAATAAGAGATGGATGAGGAGGAGGAGAAGAGATGGATGAGGAGGAGGAGAAGAGATGGATGAGGAGGAGGAGGAGAGATGGATGAGGAGGAGCTGTTCATGGTATATCACTCATGTTGTTGTCCAGTATGGACAAACAAACTTTCATGGTTATAGACAACTTTGTTATAGACCACTGTATCCACCTGGCTGGTTGTCACCAAGGCAACCAAACACACACACACACACACACCACACAACACACAACACACACACAAACACACACACACACACACAACCACCACAACACACACACACACCACACACACACACAACACACACACACAAAGACACACCAATTGCCATGGTATG
>NW_019944315.1:26785-28695 GCF_002910315.2 Salvelinus sp. IW2-2015 | reverse complement strand
GATAAGAGATGGATGAGGAGGAGGAGAAGAGATGGATGAGGAGAAGAGATGGATGAGGAGGAGGAAGAAGAGATGGAGAGAAGAAGAAGATGGATGAGGAGGGAAGATGGATGAGGAGGAGGAAGAAGAGATGGAATGAGGAGGAGGATGAATGAGATGGATGAGGGAGGAGGAGAGGGGATACTACGAGAGCCTTGTTTGTTCACATGTTGATGCTGAGGAGCTGTTGTTTGGTTTGGGGATTACTTGCGGATCCCTGTGTGTGTGTGTTGTGTGTGTGTGTGTGTGTGGTGTGTGTGGTGTGTGTGTGTGTGTGTGTGGTGTGTGTGTGTGTGTTGTGTTGTGTGTGTGGTGTGTGTTGGATGCTGGCTGGCCAGAGGCTAAAGGAAATGTTTCAGACACATGCTCTGTGTTAGCAAATCTACTGGGCTAAACAAGCCCCCGGATAGGTGGGTCTAACACGGACAGATGTGAACTTGACTCTCTCCCTTTATCTCCAATATATCTATTTTCTTTCGCCCTCCATCCCTCTCTCACTCCATATTTCTCTCTCTCTCTCTCTCCTCTCTCTCTTTCTCCCGTCTCGTCTCTCTCTCTTTCTTGTGCTCTCGATTCCTCGTCTCTCTCTCTCTCTCCTCTCGTCCTTCTCTGGTCTTGCACTCTGGACATGCTTTGGTAGTTCCCAACTCGCTAACGACCATCAGGTCGCTAATGGCCTGGTACTCAGCTCTCTATTGTCCCTCAAACCAAACGCAATCGAAAATCACATCAAACACTTATCATCAAAACAGTACAGTGATTTTAAAACTCAGAAGTTCAACAACAGGTTGAAACTGAGTGGAAAACGTGGTCGTTGTGGATGTTGTTTCAAAGCCCAACACAATGAAATGGACAGAGATTTCTAAGGTGATGATTCATTCAAAACAACCATACGCATATTAGAGCTGAAGCATATTCAAAGGCCTATGAGCCCAAGCCCTTGTGCTGTTATACAATACATAGCCTACCGCATATTAAACATGGCAGAAAAACATCAAACTAAACTGATTATAATCAGATGTCTTTGGTACATAATTGGTCTAGCCTATACTCCAAAATTAAACAAATTCTAGTAAATGGCCTTTGAGTGTGGACTGTATTATTATGCATACTGGATGGACTGGTTACCTTTATGCTACGCTCCAAACGTTCTATCCATGATTCTGGGAGAGAATGTATTGGCCTAGGAAATGCTGTTGGTTCATTGATTGTGCAGGGCAGCTTACAGTTAGCCTACAAGTATAGTGAATTTGTATTTGATTTTGAATAGCCTAGTAATAGGGCATTTTTTATATTTTCATAATTAATAGGCTGACACATTACATTTAGCTACAGAACCATGCATTTCCATGTCCTCCTCTCTCCCCTTCATACCTTTCTCAGCGCAACAGTTTAATGAAATATGTTTCGTTGTGAAAACATGTTACTATCGATGTTCCCGAACAGATTTCACTTGTTTTCCCAAATGAAGCACTGGGTAGCTGCAGGAACAGGGTTGGAGATGGCATACAGAGTTTGGGTGGAATATCAGCTGTTGCTGAGCAAGAGGCTGCATGCTCCTCAAACAGTTGTTGATGCATGGAGTGAAATAACCGGAGTAGCCTGGTTGAAGTAACTAACCATCAGAAAAGCGGCCTCCATTGAATTATTAAAGTGCGAACGGATGCATTTCCCCCCCCTGCCCCTGTTCCTGCCCCTTCGATAATGGGCCATTTTAAATCAAAACAAATGTTACATATTAGTAAAGACAAAATTCAGTTGAGAATAGTCTGATGGGTGAAAATATGATTACTTGATGAAATCTGTCTTTTGCATGACAATAACTGACCGCCACAGCCCTCCACACACACACACACACACACACACACACA